>NC_050445.1:61913812-62158812 GCF_903995425.1 Onychomys torridus
ACTCCTTGCCATCGTCTTGCCTCAGACTCCCACATGCTGAGATTGCAGGAGTGTGTCATCAGACCCTGCTGAATTGTATTTACCATCTTTCCTTCTTGAAGCATGGTGGGTTGGCCTGGTACTGGTGGTCTGGGTTTGGGCCAAGTGTTTTCAGATTTTTGGTTTCTTATTCAAGAAATTGAAATAAAAGCTCTCACAGAGATTGCAAAGTAGTGAAGAAACTTTATTTAAAGCAGTAAAAATGATCAGAATAGCCGGATGGTGGTGGCACACGCATTTAATCCCAGCACTTGAGGGGCAGAGGAAGCAGGTGGATCTCTGTGAGTTTGAGGCCAGCCTGGTCTACAGAGCGAGTTCCAGGACAGCCAGGAATGTTATGTAGAGAAACCTTGTCTTGGACAACCAAAAAAAAAAAAAAAAAAAAGATAAGAATATACTTCAAAAGAGAGCAGCAGCCCTCAAGAATGTAGATAGTCAAGGGCCCTGATTATTGTTTGAGACTTCTTTTTATGGGGTTCAATAGAAGAAGGAGCTGGGCTATTAAGGGGTGTTAGTGAGTGTGACTTTCTGTTTTAATTGATGGATTACATCACATTTTTCTACTGCACATGTCCTCTTCCTATAATACATTTGATTTTAATCATATGCATGTCCAATCATGCATAGGCATAAGATGGTAAATAGGGGATTCGAAAAGTTCACTTGAGGACAGAGAACTGCCTTACTGCTTATGCTCCAAAACCAGTCTAGAGTGGATCAAACTTTCATTCTTTTACACGGATACATTGGGAATATATTTGAATAGAAACTAAGGTTGGTTGTGTCTCGGGGAGAAGAAACTCACTCCATTATCCTGAGAGGTGTATGGCTACCCTGATGCAGGTGGGACTCCGAGGTTGGTAACTACATTTGTTAGGTGAGGGGTGTGTGTGCATAGTAAACGCAAGGGAAGAAATTATCTGCCATGTCCACTATTAGAAGAGGACGCTGTTAATAATTCAAATTAAGTAGAAACCCTGAGTAACCAAACTACTCCCTATGCTTCCTTGCCTCAGGTTGGTTTGGTTTGCTTTGGCTTTTGAGTCAGAGTTTTGCTAGCCCAGTTTGGCTGATACTTTTTATGTAGTTCAGCTTAGACCTTCTAATGATGGGCTTAATCAATGTGCAGAGTTAGTCTGAGAAATACAAGCAAATACATGTGAACTGCTAGGAAAAGATTTCTGTGCACTATCCCCATGGCTCTAATTCCATCCTCAGAGTCTTTAAAAAAAGATTTTGAGATAGAGTTTTATGTGTATGAGTGTTTTATCTTCATTTATATATGTGTACCACATTCATGCTTGGTCATGGTGCCAAGAAGTCAGAAGTGGGCAACAGTTCTTGTGAATGTGAACCAGAGACCTCTGCAGGAGTGTGGTTGACTGTTTACTCTTTTACCCTTTTGGGGGCATACCACCCAGTTCCCAGATAAATCACATGTGAAGGCTTATTCTTACTTATAAATGCCTGGCATTAGCTTGGCTTGTTTCTTGCCAATTTTTCTTAACTTAAATTAACCCATCTACCTTTTGCCTCTGGGCTTTTTCCTTTTCTTACTTCTGTATACCTTACCTTCATTATTACTCCATGGCTGCTTGTGTGGCTGGATGGCTGGCCCCTAGCATCCTCCTCTCCTTGTTCTTTTGCTCCTTCTTCTTTTCCTCCCAAATTTCTCCTTCTATTTATCCTCTGTGCCTGCCAGCCCCCCGCCTATCCTTTCTCCTACCTTGCTTTTGGCCTTTCAGCTCTTTATTAGACCATCAGGTGTTTTAGACAGGCAAAGTAACACAGCTTCACAGAGTTAAATAAATGCAACATAAAAGTATGCAGCACATATTTGCATCATTAAAACAAATGTTCCACAGCAGAAACAAATGTAACACACCTTAAAATAATATTCCACAACACAAGAACAACCAGTACTCTTAAATGCTGCACAACTCTCCAGTCCCATCAGGGTCTTTCTAAGATAGATCCAGAGTATTATTTGTTGTAGCACAAGGAAGAGCCCTGCATGAGTGACATGGTGTGAGAGACAGTAATACAAGCTTCATTTCCACTGAGAGGTAAGGAAAGACATCCCATGAGTAATGTGTGGGCCATAGTAGTTGTGGTCAAGGACAGAGAACAGAACATTTGGGGGCAGAAGGAACAGGCCTCCCAAGAGGCCCTGAAATTCTAAGATGTGAGTCTAGCATGTCTGGGGTACAGTAATGCAAGGCTTGGTGGGAGAGATAGGCCCTGTCTAGACCATGTAAGGACTCATTCTTAAGTGTGAGGATGAGAACATTTATCTCAAGCTGTGGAGAGCCACCCAAGGCTTGTTTGAATCAGGAAGTTGGCATGGTTTCCTGTCGGGCAGCATAATCCCTATTGATATTCTTCGTTGGGTTTAGATTTTCCTTTGTTCTACTGTCTTAATTGATTTAAAGATGGATTTAATCAATTTCTGAAGGTCCTTGAGGGAGATGAAAAAAGACTTTGAATGCCTGTGGGTGGAAGCCTCTGGTTTGGGGGCTTCCTGAATGAGGGGAGCTTGCCTCACATCTGAGGATGGGGAAGAGATGAGTTTTGGGATTTCTCAGGGCCCAGACTCCCATGTAACTGAGCAGTGTGAATGATCTACCACCTGTTGAATGTGTATGGTTTCTGAAATGTCTTTTAGGTTTGGTGATAACTGTAGCTTCTGATTAGGATGGAAACTATGCTGTGTATATCATCTAAGTATAATTTTCATCTATAGCTCATACTTCTTATCTAGTAAGAACCAGGTGGAAATCTTACGTTGGTCCACATGAGCTTTGCAAACATTTCTGTTTGTTTTTAATGATTATCTAGTGAGAGTAAGCTAAGACCAAAAAACTTTGTGACTAAGTGGGGCTATGATGAGCTGGGGTTGTTGAGTGTTTAGCTGGCTGCCTGCAACAGAAACTGAGCCCTGCCTATTAGGGGGGTCAGGTGGCTGCAATATCTCATTGGCTTGCTAGGATCACATCTAAGTTTTCCATAGACAATTGTCCCTCCATGGTCCTGGCAGATTGGTTTCAGGACCTTCACAGGATCCTGCCAAGGTCTGTGCATGCCCAGGTGCCTTCTATAAAGTGCTGTGGTTCTTACATCTAACCTATCATGGTTTCCACAATGCTTTAAATCATCATTAGATGACTTAATAGCTAACACAATATAATGCCATGCAAATAGTTTCTCGTATTGTTTAGTGACAAGAAAGTCCCTGTTCAGTACCTATGCATTTCTTTTTCTGAGTGTTTTCTAGCTATAATAGTTGGTTAAATGTTTAGATTTAGGGCCCATGGACACAGAAGGCCACCTGTACATGCCTTCCACTTTGGGTATAGAACTGTTTGCACTGTGAGAAGATGTGTTCTGTGCGAACAGACTTGGGGAGTGTTGGATAACCTGTTGTCAGTGATGGGCTTAAAGGTACAGGCTACCTTCTTGTCAGCCCCCACTCCATTTTCTTGAGGTGAGAGGACAATCAACACAGACGAATAAATCCTTTCTGGTCAGAGAACAAGGATGCAGTCCTGGGAGAGGACTGCTGCCCGAGGAATGGAGCAGTGCCAGAAAAGGTAGAAAATGGCTTTTGGACATGTGGCTTGTGCAGAGTGTGTTCTGCTTTTCCATTCTTCACTGCTTCCTTCTTTTTTATCTTCCTTTGTTAAGAAAATTTTTACTCATTTTACATACCAACCACAGACCCCCCTCTCTTCCTTCTTCCTGCTTCCCTCCCCAGCCTCCTCCCTTAACAACCCCCCCCATTACCTCCTCCAAAAAGGTAAGACCTCCTATGGGGGGGGGGTCAGCAAAACCTGGTACATTCAGTTGAGGCAGAACCAAGCCCCTCCCTCTGCATCAAGGCTGATCGAGGTATCGCACCATAGGTAATGGGCCCCCCAAAGCCAGCTCATGCACCAGGGATAGATCCTGATCCTACTGCTAGGGGGCCCTTAAGCAGATCAAGCTACACAACTGTCTCTATGATGTAGAGGGCCTAGTCCAGGCCCATGCAGACTCCACAGCTGTTGGTCGAAAGTTCATGAATTCCCTCCCACTAGTTTGGTTGGTTGTCTCTGTAGCTTTCCCCATCATGATCTTGACTCCCCTTGCTCATAGAATCCCTCTTCTCTCTCTTTGACTGGACCCCTGGAGCTCGGTCTGGTGCTTGGCTGTGGATCTCTGCATCTGCTTCCCTCAGTTGCTGGATAAAGGCTCTATGATGACAGTTAGGGTAGTCACCAATCTGATTACCGGGGTAGGCCAGCTCAGGCACCCTCTCCACTATTGCTAGGAGTCTAAGCTGGGTTCATCCTTGTGGATTCTTGGGAACTTTCCTAGCACCAGGTTTCTCCCTATCCCCATGATGTCTCCCTCTATCACAGTATCCCTTTCATTGCTCTCCCACTTCGTCCCTGTTCCAGCTCGACCATCCTGTCCCCTCATGCTCTCATCCCGCACCCCCTACCGTTTATTGCTCCCCCTCACCCCCAGTTTTTTCAGGGGATCTCATCTATTTCCCCTTTCTAGGGTCATCTGTGTATCCCTCTTAGGGTCCTCCTGGTTAGCTAGCTTCTCTGGAGCTCAGCACTTCATTCTTAGTGAAGAAAATAGAGCCTCTTAAATCCTTCCCAGGGTGAAGGAGGATGTAATCGTGTTGATGATAAAATCATTTTTATATACCTGTTTTCACTTTGTGAGGCTGTGGTGAAGAAATCCAGGCCTCGGCCACATGCTGGGAGTTAATGAGGTTTACAATTGGCAGTGCTTAAAGAGTATTAGGGTAATGTATTTAAACATCAGCCGCTCACAGGCTGAACTGCTCATCATTGTGGAGTTCAGTCCCCATCCATAGAGGAGGACTTTCTGTCTGCTAATGAGGGAAGTTTTCCACACTCTGACGGTGGACATGCATGCATTTCAGGTAAACACCTGAAATTCATGATCTAGAGAATTAGGCAAAGGCATCTCTTTAATTAAAAAAAAAAAAAAAAAAGAAAAGAAAAAAGAAAAAGCCTTGATAATAATCATCACCAGTCAAACCGGGGAGCTTAAATGTTCTTCATAGTCATCAGACTCCCAAATTAATCTACCAAAACAAAAGGCCTCATTAACACTCTCATTGAATCAGTGTTATTTTCTTTCTCTTTCTGTGGAGGTCTGATTAACCCCCTTTCTTTTTGCATTACTCAATCCATGTTTAATATTTGATGTCTGAAATCATAGGGGGGTGCATGCAATGTGGTGGCTAGACGCTGTCTACAAGCTGTAAATTAAAAAGGATTTTTAAAAAGGTTGGTATTATGTTGCTGATGCATTTGAAAATCTTTAGGAATGTCAGATGCCTGGGTCTTACTTTTCTTTTTAACTCCAGAAAGGGTTGATTAATGACTGGGTACTGATTTCATATCTCATTCATATGTACCTACAGTACCCCACTCCTCCACCTTCTCCTACTCACCCAAGCCCTCTTTGGGAGAGTTTTGCTGAAAGGGCAAGGTAAGAAATGCCCATAGCTAGAGGGGAAAGGGAAACCACAGGAATCTCCTTTTGCACATGGACTGCTAACAAAAGGCCATGCTGATGGGTAGGACTCTGGAGAGTGGAGCAAATCCATCATGTCCATAGGGAAGTGAAGACATTTGGTCTAGACTGGGAGATTGGCTTCTTGTAACGACGTGGAGAGTTCTAGATCAACGGTGTGGCCCGTGGCCCCCTGGAAGCCTAATGATCTTTTCAAGAGCCCAGGAGGTGAGAACTGTTCCTGTAGAGATGTGGAAGTGCAGCACACTCTTCTGATGCTGGTGATGCTGGTGTCTCTAAGGCTGAGGATGGTGAAATTGCTAGTGTTGCCACCCAATGTTGGTGTCCCCAGATTCATGCTGAAACCTGACCCCACAGTCTAAGAGGTGGGGCTCTGGGGAAGTGGTTACACGGGCTAGGCCTCCTGGGTGGGGTTAGTGATCTTAGGAAGGAGACTTGGGAATCTGTTCACACCTCCTGTGTGGAACAGGTCTCCACCAGACACTAAATCTACTGCTGTCCCTTCACCTCCCAGAATGGTGAGCCAAACATTTCTGTTGTTCATAGTTTTGTCGTAGGAGTCTACATGGAATAAGGCAGATGCCAAGCCAGCGAGTTGCTATTATCACAACCTTAACAACAGCGATAATATTTTCGCTTCAGATTGTTCACAAAGTATAAAAGTTATTGATTTTTCTCAAGTTCTTGAACATACATTGAGGGACTAAGTGGGGAAGTACATATAAGAACTTATGAGTACATATGCTTATTGTAATTTGATGGCGGAGGGATGCTAAATTAGTATTAGAAGGAATTTTTGTTTTAGAATAATTAAATTTTTTCATGTGACAACTTCCAGATATTAAAGACTTTCTTAATGTTACTGGTAATAACATTAATGAAAGTAGCCTTTTAAATGTGGTAATAAAATGTCCCCAATGTTTGGAAGATCTACATAGGGGGACAGTTGACCAAAACCTGCTGTAAAAGAATCTCCTATGGACCTAAGCGGCACCATGCTGGGTTTCAAGGTAACAGTGGGAAAGGTCCGCACAGCTTCAACTTCCATGTTGCCACTAGTCCCTAAGAAACCTCTGCATGTTGGTGTTGGCATAACACCCCAGTTTTCCGAAAGGGCCATCAAAACCCTACTTTCTTTTCTTTTTTCGAGCCTGTAGTCCTTCATATACTTCAACTAGAACATATCCTTCCCCTCAGACCAAATGCAGTGGTTTTCTGCTGAGATGTTAAAAGACTTTTTAGAATTAAATATGCTCTTTTCACTAATTCCTTTGTTTAAAAACAGATATTTTTCAAACAAATATTTATATTACCATGTAATAAAGCCATTATCAACCTGTGGGCTGCTCCCTTTGGGTTCAAATGACCCTTTTACAGGGTCATGTAACATCATTGGAAAACACGGATACTGTTATGATAATTCATAACAGAAGTATGATGGCAGTTATGAAGTAGCAACAAAAATATTTTTATGGTTGGGGGTCACCACAATATGAAGACTGTATTAAAGGGTTGCAGCAAAGCCAGGCGATGGGGGTGCACACCTTTAATCCCTGCACTTAGGAGTGAGGCATGCAGATAGATCTCAGTGAGTTTGAGGCCAGCATGGTCTACACAGCAAGTTTTAGGATAGCCAGGACTGTTACACAAAGAAACCCTGTCTCGAAAAACCAAAAAAACCCAACCAACCAGCAAACAAACAAAACCAAGTTGTAGCATTAGGAAGGTTGAGAACCACTGATATAATAGATTTTTTCTTCTTTTTAAAAAATTTTTCGAGACAGGATTTCTCTCTGTAGTCCTGGCTGCCTTGGAACTTGTTCAGTAGACCAGGCTGGCCTTGAATTTACAGAGCCCCATCTAACTGCCTCTCCTGGATGCTGGGATCAAAGGTATGTGCCACTACCTCCTGACATAGATTTCTTCTTTGATGAATTAATATGCACACTTAAAACTTCTCAGTTTTAATTTCTAATAGTATGGTAGATATAATCCTTATAAATAAAAACTCTTGCTGGGTAGTGGTGGTGCACTCCTTTAATCCCAGCACTCGGAAGGCAGAGCCAGGTCGATCTCTGTGAGTTTGAGGCCAGCCTGGGCTACCAAGTGAGTTCTAGGAAAAAGGAGCAAAGCTACACAGAGAAACCCTGTCTCGAAAAACCAAAAAAAAAAACAAAAAAACCTCTCTGGGGTCCAAGCAATTTATAAACTATGAAGGGGTCCCAGTACCCAGAAATTTGATGATTGCTGAGCTAGGAAAAAATGGAAAGGAAGGTAGAGTCTAGAGTGCTGGACTGGAGACTTGGTCATGAGTGAGGTTTAGAAAGAAGTTTCCTTATGATTTGATTTTTTTTTTTTTTCTTTCCTGGAAGTAGATGAGTGAGAGGTATAGATTGAGGTATTGGCTGTCCTCAGAAAGAGTCATCTCTACTAGGTTGAGTGGATGAGGCATCAGCAAGACTGGAGAGAACTACTCTGAGGGCCCACTTGAGCCTTATCATAGAACTGAACCTAAGACCAGGTAGTGTATGTGTTAGCTACATTTTTCATCGCTGTGACAGAAGCAGCTTAGAGGAGGAAGGATTTCTTTTGGTTTATGTTTCAGGAGACAGGGAGGGTATGGTAACTGGGCATCTCTGGGCTTGTACCGTCTGTTGGGACAGGAGCTCCAGGCACAGCTTGTTCAGAAGTTGACAGATCATCATGCAGAAAGCTGGGGCTAGATTGGAAGCGGATGTCATCTTCAAGGCTGGCCAAGTGACTCACTTAAGCTTGGTAGTCTGTCCACAATCTCTAAGGTTCCATGACCTTCCAAATTAGCATCACCAGCTGGTGACCCAGTGTTCAGATACATAAACCTATGGGAAATATCCCATCTTCAAAAAGCACAGTAGAGCTGTGTGTTTTCTTCAAATGTCAGCTGCTCAGCCCTGGCATGGAATAAGAAAGGTTAGGTGTAGCAAGAGTTGAGGTCTTGCCATTAAGAATCTAGAGTAAGGGGCAGACCATACAGGTATGGTACACACAGGAAACAATTACAGTATAGTACGTATTTTCTGTTTTTTTTTTTTTTTTTCTGGGGCAGGGGTATTGCTGGTCATTGAACACAGGATGCTAAGCCAACACTCTGTCACTGAATGGTCCTGCCAGGTAGATTTTTTTTTTTTTTCTGTAAGGGGCAAAGAGAGGATGCCGGAGTCAGAGCAATGAGAGGTAATACAAAGGTGTAGGCTTAATGAATTGCATTGTTCGGTGTGTGTGGAATCAGCCCCCTCTTTTACAACCAGGATACTCTTGAGCAGGGAGATGTGGGAAATATTTAGGCAGAAAGAGATACCTAGACAATGAGAGGAAAGACAGAAACACAGGATAGCCTCGGGAGGCCCTGGGTCAAAACCCACCAGCCCACAACTTCATTCAAAAGGGCTTTTTATAACAATCCAAGGGGTGAGGCAAAAAGACCTCCCCTTGCTAGATAAAACCTAGGTAGACCCTTTCAAACACCTGGTACCCAGGCCCATGGCCCAATCATCCTTTTTATGCAGTCCTGCTGGGTAAAGCTGCTAGGATGTCTCGGAGGGCTCCAACATCAGCGTGGGTGGAAGCTACTGAAGTTGGGGTACAAGGGAGAGCACAGGAAAATTAAAAGACAATGGCCCAAAAGCAAGAAGCATGAAATTGAGAATGAGGAGTTATGGTATGTTGAAAGCTTAGTTGGACCATGGAGTGAATGGCTAGGAAGGTTGAGGGAAGAGATCCTAGCAAAAGGGAAGTTAGTGTAACTGGGAAGCCTTGGTGTGCAAAGCACCTGAGATACAATAATATATTGCAACTATTTTGATTTGAAGGGTAAATATGTTAAGCATTTTGAGGATTAAGATAGGAGTGGAGTTGGAGTCAGTGCCAGTCTGGCACCTAAAAAGATAGGTAGAAAGGGAACTGAATGTGATGAGGTATTAGAAAGTCAAGAAGGGTGCCAACTTTCATAGTGTGATGTGAATATTCTTCTGGACCAAACATAATTAAATCTCAATACAACTTTTTCAAAGAAAGGAGATCAAATCTAACCACTGTTATATAAAGCTCATCACCAATCTGTTTCTCTACCAGTGTTAGTATCAGAACAGGATGTGACAGTTGCTTCAGTTAAAACAATCTAAAGCTGTGAGGAAATCCTGAAGCAACACCGATCTGGTTTGCATGCATCCTCCAAGGCTCCTATTGGAAATGTATCCCCAAGGCCACAGCATTGAGGGTGGGCTCTTGAAGCATGGAGCTCTCCGGAGTGGGATTATGATGCTAGCATGGGAAGGCGCTCTTTATGAAACCATATGACTGGCCTTCTTTTCCTCATTGGTGTGATGCCCTCTGGTATTTTAGGATGCAGCAAGAAGCCTGGAACAAATGTCAGCGCCTTGGTCTGGAGCACCCCCTCCTCCACACACACACACTGTGAGGAAGTGCGCATCTGCTGTTTATAGATGGCCCAGTGCTGGAGCAGCACAGAACAGAAAAACCATTAGGGGATTTAGTGCTTATTAACTTTCCCTTTGGTAACTGTCAGTGAGTCACTTCCCAGAATGCACTGTACACGTTGGGTTTTCCTAAAGCTGTTGAGATTAAGACTTGAATTTCAATCTAATATAAAAGTTTTGAGGTCATCCGTTTAAAGTGTAAAAAGGCAAGAGTTGAGAGATCTTGATGCCTCAGCCCCCCAAGGGTTGGGGTTTCAGGAGTCTCTTAATCTTAATCTGTACTAGTCTCTTAATCTTTTTCCTGAGCGTTCTATGGGAAGCTTATCTGGGAAGTGGGTTGCCATTAACTTTGAATGACTTACAACCTTTCCAGTGAGTGAGAGAGTGGGGGTGAGTTTCCAGTTCATGCTACTATTTCTAATTCACAGGTAAATTAAACTGATGAAATTAAACTCAAAGTATTTTTGTTTCTTTGGTTTCCTGTGTCTTTTTCATTGAAAATCCTACTTGCCAGCAGCATTCACATAATTGCATCTTTGTTTTATGCAGATGTTCAAAATAATAAACACCTGTATTGTTTCTAACAATTAGATATTGAGTGAAGATTAAGAGTTCTTTTCAGCTGTTTGTACTTAGACTGTATTCCATGAAATAGATATGGTTAAAATATTGCGTTCTAGAGGATTTGAGGTAATCTGCTGCTCTGTGTGACTTTGCCACTGACTTGATACATGGTTAGGTTCATTTGTTTCAGTTTGTTTTCAATTTTGAGGCATTGCTTTTCTTTTCTTTTTTTTGCCTTTGGATTTAATTGCATTTTGCATATGTAAAACATATGTTTCCGAAGTCCAGACTGAAACAGAAGGGAGGTCTCAGGGAAGCCTGGTGACGTCTCTTCTCCATGTGCCTTCCTCTCTGGAGCTGCTCTTTCGCCTTCCGTCTTTGGTGTCTCCTTCCATAAAATATTTCTCCTCCTCAATAAGTGACTTGGTATAAATATTCGTGTTCATGTTGGCTTCTTGTTCATACGGAACTGACAGCTAATAAGTGCTGCCTCTCCCTCTCCCCTCTTTACACACACCCCGACACGCACACGTACACGCTGGAGAGACTGCTTACATGCACGAGTACATATGTGTTAGGTTCTCCAAAGAAAGAGCTGGTAGTTTACTGTAAGGAATTAACTGTCAGTATGGCACCTGAACCATCCCACTCTCTCTCCTGTGTGCTGGAAACTGAGGAAAGCTGGTGGTGTTGTGGTAGTTTCCCTTCTGACGCCGGAGGCCTGAGAGAACCTGTGAGCAGTTGGAATAGCTCTCAGCACTGGGGCTGGGGTCTAGTTAGTAAAGTGCTCACCATGCAGGCTTGAGGTTCTCAGTGAGTATGTAATCCTAGCGCCTACAGAAAATACTGGACATGGTGCTGGGTGCCTGCAATCCCAATGCTGCAAAGGCAGAGACAAGGTTTCTGTGGCTTGCTGGTCACCTAGTCTCGCTGAATCTGTAAGCTCCAGGTTTTGTGAGAGACCCTGTCTCAAAAAACAGTTTTCTTTTTGAGAAGTATTGAGGAGGGACACCCAGCATCCTCTGATTTTTACCCGTGTATGAGTACTTGCACATGCACACAAATGTATGATGCAGATGTGCGTTCTCTCTCTCTCGATGAGTCCATGTTCCAGCTCAAGCGCTCAGCTAAGAGACCACGATCTTCTCTTTTGCTCTCAAGTGTTTGTTCCATTCAAGCCTTGGGTGACTGGCTAATGCACACCGTGTTGGGGAGCAAGTCCACCTAGGAAAATGCTAATCTTATCATAGAACCCCCCCCCTCCCATAGATATACCGCAAGGCAGTGTTTCATCTTGGCTCCTCATTTCTTAATCAAGTTGACATATAAAATAAACAGTTGTTAGAACTGGACGCAACATGACATGCACTAATTGTTCTTCAGAATTGCTTCTCTGTGCCCGTTTGTTCATCAACTACTTCTTAGATTCTTTTTGATGTCATGTTCTTACCGTTTTTATAACATTTAGACATATACATGCATATATATATCTGCTAACTTCTGCCATCTGGCACAGTGGATCTTTCTCATGGGAAAAGCATTGCATAATGGAAGGAACACTGGCTGGCACAGCATTTGCATCTTACTGAGTCTCTTAAAACCCGGGAGACCTTAGGCAAATGACCTACACACTCTGAGCCTGTTTTGTCTTGCTCTGTGAATGCTTGATGTTGCTACCCAGGGGCACTCACAGATACCACTCCTCCATCCCTTCCCCAGTTCCTGCTGTGGCCGGCATCTTCCACAGCTCCCTTATTTTCAGGATCCCTGTACACGATCATCATAGCCTTTCCTCCAGGTGAAGAACAGCCTTTGCTGATTCTACCCATTGCCCGCCAGCTTATTCTGCCTTGCTTCTCTCTCTGTAACCCTCCTCTAAAGAGGTGTCTGTTCTGCACTCTGCAATTCATTTCTCTGCTCGTTCATTCTTCAGCCACGCTCCTCAGGTTTCTCTCGCTGCTGGACTGAATTTGCCCTTGTTAAGTCAGCACGGCAGTCTCCAATGATAATATTAGTCCTGGGTCGGCACAGCCGCTCCTTCACACCTTCTCGAAGTACGTTCTGTCTTTACTCTGGGCACACCGTGTTCGCCTGCTTTCCTTCAATCTCGCCGTCTGCACCATATCAGCCTCCTTTTCTGGTTCTTCTGCATCTCTCCACTTTCCACTAATACTTTCTGAGTTTTCATTTCCTGTGTCACATCTTAAATACTCAATACTTTTGTGCTTTTATGGCTTCAGTCCGCTTACCTCCATTGAAGAAGAGTTCTCTTTTCAAGACTCCTGTCCTGTTCTAGCACCCATGCAAGGGCCTGGACTTGGAAGCACATTGAAGGTGTTTAGGCTTGGCCTTCACTGGCACATCCCTTTTGGTCCATCTGTGGCGTCTCCTTGCTTAGTTTCTGCCTTCTACATAAGAGTTAAGTAAATGCGGATATGTCCCCTCTCTTTGGATACACATCATATTTCAGGTTAATTTAGAATTAGTTTTTAGATTCATTAAATGTTACAGATTTTCCACCTCAGAAATAAACTAGCCAAGCCTTGAAAGAATCTGAGGGCTGGCTGAAAATGCAGTTCAAAATTTCTGATCCTTGTGTTTGTTTGCTTCAGTGATTTATTTATATATTTTTTAAGACAGGAAGGGAAAAGTCACTGACTTCAGGAACAGAAAAAAAAAAGGCTGGAGTTTCTTTTCTGCAATGATTGTATCTAGAGGAAGAGCCTTCAGAGTCTTAATTTGCTTTGCAGAGACAGGAAGTACTCTGGATAGCTTGTAATTCCCACGACCCCCTACCGCGGCTGCCAGCATTCTACCTGCAGCTGTAGGAAACGTGGTATTGTCCTGAGGTCTCTAGAAACGGGACTTGGTAACAAATGCGTGGGTTGGTAGTGCAGGGTAGGATGGAGCACACAGCATCAGTGGACAAAGACAGCTCCTAACTTGAACAGACCCCAGGATAGACAGTTGTGTTTTGGTAGTGCAGGGTAGGATGGAGCACACAGCATCAGTGGACAAAGACAGCTCCTAACTTGAACAGACCCCGGGATAGACAGTTGTAATAAACTCTTGTGATGATTTTAATGAAAGTCTACATCCAAGGGTGGCCTCTGTTACAACAGGGACATTCTCATTACATTTGGTTGAGATTCTTTGTACAGCAAAACATAATTTTATATGAACAATTCACTTTTGGGGGGACAAACATTTGCCAAGTTTTATGCAAATTTTGGTTGTATAATAAAATTTTAAACTTTATGAGAATTAAGAGTAGAGTGTAAGTAATGTTTTCTATATTGTGAACTTCAGGTAAGAACCTAGAAATAACTACTTAGTTAGAATTTTATAAACAGAAACGACTTTTTAGTTTCACTTTTCATTCTTGATGATTTTTTAGGTTGTTGGGCTACCCTTCCCAGCCATTACAGTTGATGCAATCCAGCTTGAACTTGATTTAAAACTATAGCTTGTCCTGTGTAACCATTTAGAGGGGCATGGCCATATAGCTCATCCAACTTGGTTGATTCCTGTACTCCTTGGCTATGTTTTGCTCAAAGATATATTTACCTCTGCCATCAGTTTGTTTCTTAGTAATTGCTTTGCAGAAACATCCATTCAAAGTAGATTATTGAAAGCAAAACGGAATATGTACTTACTATGAAATTTCTCTTGGTTTTTTCCTTTTGCCCCTGAATCAAACATGTGGTTGCTATTTTATTCACCTTATGGTTGGAAGCATGTTATTGGAGCATTGGGGTGGCATCAGCAAGGCACCCGAAGCAAAGCCACTCCATTCTGTGTGGCATTTCTTCCTTCCTCAGGTAACAGGTGGGCTGTCTGTCCCCACCAGCAGGAACCGCTTTATGCCATTAGCTCTTTCTGTTCACTTGTTTTCAAGTTGACTGGACAGTACTGCCACTGCCTCACACAACCTCCACCTTCCCCTTCAAGGAGCTGGGAGGCTTGCTTTCTTCTGTATTGGGGAGAGAGAGGTAAGAAAATGTGAAGGAGTAACAGAGCCACTCAGGGATTCTCTTCCTGTGTGTTCTTTAAAACTAATGGTAAGGGCTGGAGAGATGGCTCAGCCGTTAAAGGCTAGGCTCACAACCAAAAATAAAACTAATGGTGAACATTTGGAGGCACTTTATGATGCAGTGACAGAGAAAAGGTCATGGTTGTGAGTAGGCTGAGAGCTTGAGCTGATGTGCAATCAGGATATGTCTCAAAAGCAACATCGTTCTGTGATTTGGGAGGGGTAGGCCAATTGAAAGCGGTGTATTTATAATTTGAGACAGTTTACAGAAAGAAATATACTGGTTCTTTATACATAGATGCTTGGGTGGCATAGGGTAAAGGTCTGACATTATATGGGATGGCTACTACTGTTAATTCAGACATTTTTCTAGAACACCCTGCACAAACCAGCTATTTCTGTAATTGAAACTATATGATACTTCATTAAATTTTGAGTATTTAAAATATTTTAACTGTGTGCGGTAACTGTGAGATGATGATACATAAATTAGTTTGATTATGGTAATGATTTCAGAATGTGTATGCATATGAAAATATGTTGTACGCCTCCAGTGCATGCAATTTTCGGGGGTCAATTATAGCTCAGTACATTTAGAAACATGTTTAAGATAATGCATGAAACATCTCACGCTTTCTATTTCCACACATCTTGCTTCCTAAGTACCTTCGTTAGATTTCTTTTGTTGCTGTAGGTCAGTGCATTCTTTCCCTCATTCCTGCTAGAAACGAGTGTAACATTTTCACAGATGTCGTAGTTTTTGCAACACAGAGTAAAATTGAAAATACTTCACCCTTTCCTTGTTTACATGGGAAGTTGTGACCATGTTGATGAGAAGTATTGTCCCTGAAACTCAGTCTGAATTTTCATTTGACCAGAAATTTGTGCAAATTCAATTTAGGATCAACATGTGGGCACTTTTTCATGTTCTTAAATACAGAAAATCATAATCTATTTTAAGCTTATTGTAACTGATGGAACACTTGTTTACAGGGGTAAAATGACTCTATGCAAGTCGTATATTGAAGTTCATGTTAATGTTTGCTATTTAATGACACCTAATGATCTTCAATGAAGGGTTCTGCTGAACTGGAGAGAAAATGTGTTACCCAGGCAACTGCCTCTGGCAGACTGGAGATTCAGGCATATGGCTCTATAGTACACATTATTTCAGCATCTTTAAGCATAAAGAACCACACATGTAATTGACTGTGAAAAATTACTGCTCAGTTACTGTATTGTATGGGTCACAATAGAAGTAAATGAATACGTCATTGTTGTTGGAACAAGTCTGTTGGGAATCACTCGTAGACTCTACTATTTAAGAAGCAAAAATACAATAAGAAGAAAATAGCTGGTTTAATTAACATGTAAAAATTGGGTTAATTTGAATTCAGCTGGCCCAGCAGATATTAGTGTTTGCTGGGACTGTGGGTGGTGTTCTGGCTCAAGACCATGCACTTTTACTTCTTTATGTACACACCATGAATCACTTCGTTTTTTAAAAAAATGGTAGGGGCCTTTCCTATCATTTACATTTTGCTTTGCCTGGGGTTTATATGACATTCACACCAAGAGAAATTTTGGTGGACTTTTATCCCAAACCTAGGAATCATAATTGAATGAAAGAAAGTGCTAAAATATTTGTAATTAAAAATTCTTCTCATGGGAAATCAGTCTAACTTAATTTCATGTAGTTAAACATTATTTCAGTTGATGCTTGTTGTTTATTTCTATTTTCTAAAGCAGAGTGTTAAAATAGGAATTCACCATTGGCAGATGCAAAAAAAAAAAAAAAAAAAAAAAGGCCTATTTGCCTTTGTCACTTTGTGTGTGTGTGTTAGTGCTTAGGGACCTTTTATTTGTCCTAGAATATTGTTTTAATTATTATCACTTGGGTTCAGAGACCCAGAAAAACCCACTGCCAACCATAGCATCTTCCAATAAAAGTCATTCTGCTCAGTTTTGACTTTCTTTAAATGCTGTTTGAGCAAAGACACAAGTAACTGTCTCATACTGAAAGTCTCCATGACGAAAATAATTCTTCAGCCACACCTGACTTAGAGTCTCCAGGTGCCTTATGAGCTTTCCAGCTCTAAGTCCAGGGAGCGCCGCCTGATGAGCAAGGGGTTCGCAGAGTCTGCTCTGCATGCTGCTTGCTCTCTGTGCATATAAAATAACCCATCTGGATAAAGTAACAAACCGCGTCGGGGAACATTGGCCCACTAGATGGTGGTCGTGGGAAGCTTGAGTCCGGGCTTCCCCTTGAGTCCTTCCTTCCCATGGCATTGGCTTTCTCCCTCAGGACAAATAAGAGTCCCTGTCACTTGCCCTCTCCTTGCTGTCTGCCCACTCCTCCCGTTTTGGAGGGAAGGCAAGACAAGAAGCCGAGATTGGAGAATCAGCGATCTTAGTGGCCACTTAGAGCTGCCAGAGTGTTCACCTGCTGGCTCTTCAGCAAGTGATTGCTTTTCTGTGCTTTAATCTCCCCATTATCCATCATTTGCCATTTTAATAAAGTTGAAGCCTTCTCATCCAGCCTTAACTAAAGAAGAAGGAAAGATGTAGGAAGCAGTTTTGTTTTTTTCTAAATCTACTATTAACGTAAATCATTATTCCAACAGGCCATACAGTCACTTTCCCTGTCTTTTAAAAGACAATATTGAAATGAAAATAAGTGATTCATAGTGTTCATAGTGAGGTCTTTCTACCCCACCCCGCCCCCATTTAAGATCAGTACATTTTTCCTTAAAAAGCCTTTGGGTAATCATAAAATGATGTAATATATAGAGAAAATGTTTGTGACAGACATTTATCAGTCTGCTTTCAGTATTTTTAAATGTATGTAATATATGATAGGGTGTGTTTTCAGGGTTTTTAAGAAACATTTTAAGATTTTTGTTTTAGTTTGCCCACATGTATCTATGTGCACCACGTTCATGCCTGGTGCCTGTGGTGGACAGGGCAGAGTGCTGGGCCATCTCTCCAGCCCCAGATTTTCAGGTTTTAGAAATGACATTTTCTACCATTAATGTCTATTCATCTAAGACTGTAAGAAACAGAATTTTATTGTCCCTAGCTTAGGAAGCTTTTAGTATTCTTTTCTAGGATAAAACTGGGCACAACCAGAACCTTTTTATATCTCAAAGTCTGAAAGGTAGAATGTTGGGTATGTGGCTTGCATGGATATGGAGACAGATGTCCCCAAGATCATTGGGCAGTGGTTAGCTAACAGGGAAAGAGTGAACATCATTTAGTGTTAGTTGACTATTGGTAAAGGAGAACTAGAAGAGAGAGGAGTCATATTGGTGTAAGTGTTTGATGTCTCTGGCATGGAAGAGAATGCCAAAGGTACAGGAACGCCACCCCTGGTTGACACTGTCAGCCTGAGTAGCTTGAGTATTATTTGAATTGAGTTATAAGGCTGGGGGCAGATAGGGAGGGTTGGCATGTGGATGAGTCACTCACTGAGTTAAGCTCACAGTTATGAAAGCTTATTTATTTATCTCATTTGCCAATATGGAGGTAGTGATGTATGCAGAGGTGGTATTTATAGACCAAATTCATGATAACAGCACAGTAAAACCACTAATAAAAATCTTTAATAGCTTTTTAAAGCCAGGCAGTAGCCTGCCTATTTGAATGGCATGTAATCTGCCAGGTTTCAATGGAGCCAATGAATTTAAATAGGCCCTTGGCAAACCCTCCAGCGAGGTTTGAACCAGAGTATGGTAGTGCTCTGATTTACACTGGCCTCCAGACAGAGCCAGGGTGGATGTGAGAAGATTCCCTGTGGCCAGAGGACCCCACGAGAGAGAAGAGTTCAGAGGGAAGTCAGGCTAGAGAAGACAGATCCCTTACGGACTAAGAAAGGGGGCCACTGGGCAGCTAGGCGAAGGTAAGATTAGAACTTGGGCTAGTTTCCACCTTATTCCTGCTGGCTTCTTAGAGCGATTTTTAAATAGTTACTATGAATTTTCATAATTAGGGCTGGGAGGCCTCCGTGAGCTCTCTGACCATCAACTAGTCTGTTAAATAAGAGTGTTTGCGTGTGAGCTTCTTTGGACCTCGTGGGCATTTTCATATCCTTGGTGAACCTTAGGGCCCTATCAGTCTTCTGACTGCCTTTGTTCCTATAGCCGCAGGCCTCCTGGTGTCCTGGGGGTGAGGGCGACAGGGCCTTAGGCTGTGACTTCTAGTAGAGGCTCCTTCAGATGTCTTACAGCAGATCGACTGGATGTGGCCACATTCTCTCCGTTGAGTAGAGCAACTTGGTCTGTGGGCTGTGTTCCGGGGGACACACCACTCCTCTGCACACACTTTCCAGTGATGCTCTTTTCATGGACATGGGGATACCCTGCCACTCTTACTTCTAGCCACCACTTGTCTCTTTTTAAATAACAGAATTCTTGATTGATTCCTTCGGAATTTCACATCATGCACCCCAATCCTACTCACCTCCCAGTCCCTCCATACCTTCCCCTCACTCTTGTAGTGTCCTCACAAAAGAAACACCCACAAAACAATTAAAAACAAAACAAAGCAAACACACCCACCTCACTCCTTGTCTTTGCAACACCTCTTCATTCATCTCAGTCTTACTGGGAGCTGTGGTGTGTCACGCAGTCTATATGCCCTTTGGTCCACTCAGCCCCGCCCACAAGATGTTCATTGCAGTTAGTCATTGGCCAAGTTCAAGGCCTCTGGCACACCATCATCACTGGACCCTCACTGAAACTTCTCTCAGATATCCTGCTGTTGTCCTGAGTCTTGGACATCCAGGAGGGAAGGAACAGAGCTGGAGAAGCCGAGAAGCTATTGAAAGATGTGAAAATTATGGAGTCCACAGCTCTTTACTGGGTACACAGCCCAATTCGGATTGCTGCTGCTTTCTCCTCCTATCCTCAGTCCCTGAACTTGGGTGGTCTTGGAACTCTTTCACTTTTATCTCTGCCACTAATCCTGGACAGTTGCTGGGCTTCTGTTGCAACACACGTGTGGTGATATATTGTGTACCCTAATAAAATTTGCCTGAAGATCAGAGAACAGAACAAGCCACTAGATTAAACATAGAGGCCAGGTAGTGGTGGCACACACCTTTAATCCTAGCACTTGGGAGGCAGAGATCTGTCTGGATCTCAAGTGAGTTCAAAGCCACCCTGGACTATGTGAGTTTGACTCAGTCTAGGAGAGAAAACAGAGCCAGGCAGTGGTGGCACACACCTTTAATCCCAGTACTGGGAAGCACACATGCCTTTAATCCCTGGAAGTGATGGCTGGGTGGAGAAAGGTCTTTAAGGCGTGAGGAGACAGGAACTAAAAGGCTTTTATCGGCAGAAGCGCCCCTTTCAGCTAGAAGCCCTTTCGGGGGAGGAGTTGGTGAGGTAAGAGGTGGTGGCTGTGTCTTGCTCTCCTTCTCCGATCTTTCAGCTTTCACCCCAATATCTGGTACTGAGTTTTTTATTAAAAGACCAATTTAACATTCGTGTTACACACACAGAAGGAGGTAATAAGGAAAAGTTATTTTTGGGAAGCACTCTTGCGGTTAGGAATCGGAGTAAAGTGGTAATTGTATTTTGATATGGTGCATTGTCTACACTCAGACTTCCTAAGGTTCGAGCAGATCGGAGCCTCATGTGCAGCTGTGTAAATTCTCATGGCTGCAGAACTGGCCTGGAGACAGGAGCCAGGCGAAGATGAAAGGACCGCATGGGGTCTCAGCCTCCGCGGGGTGGGAATGAGCCCCAGCAGGGAGGAAGACAAGGGCCAGAGTTACCCATCTCCTGTAATTGAAGTTCCCAGATGACACTCACAAGCCCTGGTTTCCCTCTTCAGTCCTGTCTCCCCCTTGCCCCCCTCACGCAGGCTTGGGCTTTTGCTGTTTTGTTTTATATGAATTTTAATTTCTTTCTTGTTTCAAAAACAGTATGGTTCATGTGTCATTGGAAAAAACTAGAGAATATGAGCAAGGAAAAAATTAAAATTTAACGGCGGAGAGACCTACAGTTAATACTTAGATATGTATGGTTCAGACTTCGTGCTTATATAAATACTTTTGTCCACTTTTAGCAAAATGGGTTTACTTTCTGGTTTTGTTATTTTGACTGTGTTTAAGAGTATTTTTTACTATGTTTATTTTGGGGTATGTGCGAGTGTATGTGCGGAGGACAGAGAATAATCTGTGAGAATCTCTCCTTTAATCATGTTGGTCCCAGGGCTAAAACTCACTTCCTCAGGCTTGGTAGCAAGCACCTTTAACTGTTGAATCCTCTCACCAGACCTGGGTTTTTGAGACAGTGTCTCATGTTGTTGGAGGACTTTGCTCTTTTTTGGGGGCCCCCGCCGTGCAGCTCTTAAATAAATCACACATGGAGGCTTATTCTTACTTATGAATGCCGGCCTTAGCTTGGTTTAGTTTCTAGCCAGCTTTCCTTATCTGAAATTATCCTATCTTTTGCCTCTGGGCTTCTCTCTTTCTCTCACTTCTGTTATTAATCTTACTCTTACTCTGTGGCTTGCTGTGTAGTTGGGTGGCCGGCCCCTGGAGTCCTCTCTGCCTGCCAGCCCCGCCTATCCTTTCTCCTGCCTTGCTATTGGCCAGTTCTTTATTAGACCATCAGGTGTTTTACATAGGCACAGTCACACAGCTTCACAGAGTTAAGCAAATGCAACATAAACAAAAATGACACACCTTTAAAATAATATTCTACTATAGCCCCATCATGTAGCTCAGGCTGTCCTGGGATATCCCCCTGAAGTTCAGGCTGAGATCATCCTCTCTGTCTTCAAGTGCCGAGATGGCAGGCATACACCAGCAGGCTCTGCTAAGGGAATCAGTTACTGCAGAGTTCGTTTAAGTGATTTCTAGCTTAACCCCATGGGTTTGTTTATAACATTTTGGTGGTTAGGTAATACTATATATACAAATATTCTTTTAGTAAACCAACCACATATTGTATGTTGAAGTTGTTTTTGACTAGTATCATGAGTGTTCTGTGAACATGCCAGGAAGTAAACGCTTATACAAATTCATTAACTTTTCTCCTAGGATAAATTCCTAGAAGTGGGATTGTGGTGTCAAAAAATGTGCCGGATAATTTTATGTCAACTTGACACAAACTAAAGTCATTTGAGAGACGAGAACCATAATTAAGAAAATGCCTTCATAAGTTTGGGCTGTAGGGAAGCCTACAGGGCATTTTCTTAATTAGTGATTGGTGGGAGGGCCCAACAATTGTGCATGGCACCAGCTCTGGGCTGGTGGTCCTGGGTTCTATAAGAAAGCAGATTGAGCAAGCTACAGGGAGCAAGCCAGTAAGCAGCACCTCTCCATGGCCTCTGTATCAGCTCCTTCCTCCAGGTTCCTGCCCTGTTTGAGTTCCTGTCCTGACTTCCTCCAGTGATGCACAGTGATGGGGAAGTGTGAGCCAAATACACCCTTCCTCCCTAACTTGCATTTTGATATTGACGTTTCCTCATAGCAATGGAAACCCTGACTAAGGCAAAGAATAATGACATTTTAAGATGCTTGCTCTGTTCTCAGATTGTCCTCAAAAACGAGTACTTGGGGCTGGAGAGCTGGCTCAGTGGTTAAGAGCACTGGCTGCTCTTTCAGAGGACCCTGGGTTCAATCCGCAGCACTTATATGACAGCTCAAGACTAGCTGTAACCCCAGGAGTTTTCCAACACCCTCACACAGACATACAAACAGGCAAAACACCAATACACATAAAATAAAAATAAATAAATTATTTTTAAAAAAGAGAATACTTGGTACTAGCTACCCATCTTTGTCACCTAGGCCTTTCTGGTTCTTCTCTGTCTCCTACAAATACACATCGAGTCTCTTCTCTTTGAAGTGATTTGCCCATTCTGAAGAATACATGGGCATGCTAATAAAATTCTCAGGCCTTTGCTACCCCCGTGGATGTCCTCACTCCAGCTCCATGGGTCCTGCACCCCAGCCAGCTGGTTCCTTTGTACCTTTGCACCTAGGCCTTCCTCCATTGGTTCCTGGTCTACTTGCTGCTCCTCTGGCGCACTAGTTCTGGGGGAGCAGAGATGGCAGTTTTCTTCTCAGTGTTTTTTAGCACTTGCCTGTACCTGGCTCACAGAGGACGAAGCATAGAAGCCATACCTCAGTTCAGTCAGCCGCTTCCCAGATTTACGCATCACCCCACCTCAGCCCTGCTGCAGGGCTGATTTTTAGACATTCACTGGTCTCATCGTCCCTTAACAGAGACTGATCTCATGTTCACTTCATCACATCTTTCCTCTGATTTCAGCAACTTTTTCCTGTCTCCTCTCTCAATATAACAATAATTGTTTCTGTGGACTTAGTAACCTGTCTCTAGTTCTCTGATGTTACTGCCTACCTTTCTCATAAAGTGTAACTTTCTCTCTATATTCTTTTATACTACTAAGAGTATCTGTTGCAAAGTTGGGATTGTTGGGAAGACCAAAAGTTGTGATAACAAAGGTATTTGCATTAGGTAGGTAGCCATCTACTATCTGTTATGTGATACAGTGTCTAATCTGTCATAAATTGTAACAGTGTTTTTTGTTTTGTTTTGTTTTTGTTTTCTCTAGGAGGCAGGGTTTCTCTGAGTAACCCAGGCTATCCTGGAAATCACTCTGTATACCAGGTTGGCCTCAATCTCACAGAGATTCACCTGCCTCTGCTTCCCAAGTGCTGGGATTAAAGGTGTGTACCACCACTGCCCAGCGTAACAATATATTTTGCAAATGTCTGTCTTTTAGCATCTCTTAATTAAAAGAAATCATTATGCCATGTTCATATGTGATCCATTTTAAAAAACTGAATTAATTTTGTGATCGTATGTGTATGAATGTTTTGCCTGCATGCATGTGTACTACATGAGTTCCCAGTGCCTAGGAGGTCAGAAGAGGGCATCAGATGCCCTGTGACTGAAGTCATAGATAGTTGTGAGCTGCTGTGTGAGTGCTGGAAATCAAGCCCTTGTCTTCTATGAGAGCAACAAGTCATCTTAACCCTTGAGCCAACTTTCTCACCCTATGCAGTCCGTTTTTATCCCGGTTCCTCTTTAGCTGAGTGTTTTATAGTGGTACACAGTGTCCGGGCTGTTTCACCTGGACTTTAAGGTTCTGGAGAGTTACTGCTGTCATAAATGGTCCAGAAGAACAGTGGCCCTGCTGCTCTGGAAAATCCAAATGGCATGCTAGACAAAAGTTCTGGTTGTTTGGAGCCCCGGTCTCCCTTCCTCTGTGAGCAGGGCCATGAGATGTGACTTCTGTGTCTGCCTCCATGTTTGTTGGCTGCATCCTACTCTTAGTCGGCGTGAATGAGTGTTGCTGTAGAATACCTCTCCTTACCTACTGGTCGTGGAATTAATCAGACGTGTGTGATTATTTCTAAAGGGCATCTGCCATCGTGAAAGGAGCTTTGGCAGTTGAGGGAGGTGGTAAAAGAAGCAAGTGAGTTCACCAGCCAGGGTTGAACTTGACGAAGCTTGTATCCTTCCTCGTAACATGTTAATACCCATTAAACCTGTAAAGTAAGGTTGAAACAGTGTTTATATGAAAATATAGGTGTTTGTGGAAACCATGCAGTAAGTGAATATAGTACTATGTAATTATTCTCATGGCCTTCTAGTCAGATTACCTTGAAAATCCAGAATGATCTTGATGAACAATAGTACATTATGATTTCATGGTTCCTCTGTATACCTCCTACATAGAGGTATAATGCTTGTATCTAATAGGATTAGCAAATTACATACCTTTTTGGTATCAGTAACATGCCTAAAATACCAGTTTTCACTGGCCAGTTATGGTTTTGAAATGACATTAAGATGCCAGAGGAGAACCTCTTACACTCATAGAGAGTCTTGAGGCATTTTGTCATTCTGAGGAAGGCAAGATGTTCTTTTGATTGAATTTTAAGCCTTGTGCAGTCCCCAGAACAAGAGCTTCTTTTTATATCCCAGACATTGTGGTTCTTTTAGCTAGCCTGATGCCTCTGCAGGCTGATTTAACCCCATGCTTGCTTGCTGGCTCAGTACACTAAACCTCCACCTCCTGCTGCCTACTGGCCTTCTCCTAGTGAGCAGGACAGGGCCGGCAGGGATACTGGTACCTGCCCAACAGGGGGCAGGGGCCAGGGAGTGATGGAAAGAGGAAGCAGACAGAAACGCTTGGCTCGGGCGGTTCCCTGGATGGTTGAGAGGGGTGGGCCAGCTGCTGAGCTCCTCGAGGCATCCTTTAGTATAACCTTCTTGGGAAGATGACCAGAAATGCTTATCACAGCTTCATTCCCACCTTCAGTAACTCTTCTTTAACCCCTTCCCACCCAGGTCTTTCTTTCCAAGCTTGCCTTCTATATTAGGGTTCTCAGGCGTTGTAACAAACTGTCAAAAGCACATGTCTTTAAAAGTTTTCAAAATTGGGCACTGGAGAGATGCCTGAGCAGTTAAGAGCACTGGCTCTTCTTCCAGAGGACTCAGTGTGAGGTACAGGTAAGCCACGAGTCACGTGGCAAAGTACAGACTAATAGAAATGGATTAATTTAAAGTGGAAGAACTAGATAACAAAAAGCCTGCCACGGCCATACAGTTTGTAAGCAATATAAGTTTCTGTGTGTTTACTTGGTTGGTTCTGAGCGTCTATGGGCCTGGCAGGTGAGAGAGATTTGTCCTGACTCTGGGCCAGGCAGGAAAGCTCTTAACTACAACCCAGGTTCAATTCCCAGCACCCACATGGCAGCTCACAACTGTCTGTAACTCCAGTTCCAGGGTACCGACACTCTCAAACAGACAGATATGCAGGCAAAAACACCAATGCACAGAAATAAACTTTTTTTTTTTTTTCAAAACAATTTCAAAATTTTTTTCATAATTTCTTTCTTCATGTTTCGGATGGTTCTTTCTGGAGGCCATGAGAGAGAGTGTGTTCTGTATCTTTCTTCTAGTTCTTGGTGGTATGCTGGCAGTCTTTGGTGTTTCTTGACTTACAGACACAAATAACCATGACCTCCTCTCCATCTTAACACAGTGTTCCCCTGTCTGCTGTGCATGTGTTTCTAGTCAGCTCACCATCCTGCTAATCACAGGGGAAAGAACCCTTGTCTGGGGAAGCACATGCACTGGGGTGTAGGCTTTTGGAGAGACACAATTCATTCTGCACTCCAGCATCGGACCTGCTTACACTCAGGCGAAGCCACCACAGAACTCCGGAGCCTCTTCTCTCCCAAACGCCCCGTTGTCATTATCCAGTGGTAATACTTTCATCACCTCACTTCACTCAGTCATCTCGTTAGGAGGCTTGGGAGCCTCGTGGTCTCTGCCCCTGTGCCTATCTCTGATGTCTGCTCCTGACCACGGCAGCCACTGTGGCCCCACCTGATGTCCTTAGTTCTTTCTTCTGTGTCTGCTCGTACAGGTCCCTATCTGGTTTGGGCCTCCTGTACCTGAGGTATTAGTCAACCCTGTCTGGTCTCTCCTTTAAATTCATCTTTCCCATCGGTCCTTCTTAAGCAGAGACATGATCCCGACTTTAATCTCAAAGTGTGGAGTCATTTCTTCTGGTAACGCCATGGAGGTCTGTCTCCTGACTTGGATTTCTGGCATGACAGCTCGGACTGTTTGCTTGCTCTTCATGATGTCCTCTGTGTGCACAGTACATTCTTCTGTTTTCACCTGCTGCTGTGTCCACATGCAACGTCCTCTTTTGCCATGTCCCCTCTGTGGTACAAAATGCCAGAAGCTAATTATTTCAGTTTCCTCAAAGGCCAAATGGGTTTGAGAGAAACATCTCTAAAATCTAGTTGTTTTTGAAAAATGTGTTTTAAACATCATGTCTTTGTGAAGCCCTTCCCAGTTCTTCCATGGAAAAGAAGGTGCCTTTTTCTCGGGCCCCGTATGCATTATTTCTTTTGCTCTTTGCATGTGACGCCTGTATTCCTGGAGTTATATGCACTCATGATGATCTCCTGACAAGAATGTTTGAGTCTTGTCTGCTTCCTTTCTCATCTCCCACCTTCCCCTTGTGAGACCTGGAGCAGAGGATGAAGTGTTCTGGGCAGGTATTTTCTTGAAATACTTGTTCCAGAATGTTCCATGCATTCTGAAGAATGTGCTTTGGAAGGTGAATCGCAGGGAAATGATGGATGGAACATACTCTGAGATTTCCTTTCTTTGTAGCATTTATTGTGGTCAGGTAACATTCTGGGGAACAGCCAAGGTTACTTTGTAACACTGTATACAAATGTGTTCTCTCTGTAGGAAGTTTTGGAGGAATCAAGTGTTCTGTGAAACATATGGAAATATCCCAGTTTTCTTTCTTCCCTTATCCCCTCCAGAGACTCGGACTTTCACAGTGTATTAGTGGAATATTTGGGCTTTTATAATGTAACTCATTGGTGAAAGACCTTTGTTCCTAGGAAGCCTTTTATGGACCTCTTTCCTCTTTTCCAATCATGGTGTCCTGGCCTTTCATGCTCTTCTTGAAGCATACGTTTGGTCATGTTGTGACATACCTCAGAAATTCCCCCTCACTCCTTTTTGGGAGAATGTTCTAGTCCTTTTCTTGTCTTTAAAGCTACCTCTGGTCCTCCAGCATACTGTTCTCCTTTATGGAAGTCAATGTCCAGGAAAAATCAATTACAATGATCATTTCCTTGTACATGCCCTACGTGTGATCCCGTCTCGGGTTCCTCCAGGTTTTCTGCACAGCTGAATTTTACTTCTTTTTTAATGCCCAGTTCTGGCTTCATTTTGGTCACAAAGCTTTTCTTATAAATTATTTTAGTGTGTGTGTGTGTGTGTGTGTGTGTGTGTGTGTGTGTGTGTTTGTGTGTGTGTGTGTGTGTGTGTGTTGTGTGTTGCGTGTTGCGTGTGTATATGTGTGCATGCAGGCAGACATAAATACAGAGGCTAGAAGAGAGCACTGGATTCACTGGAGCTGGAATTAAAGGCCACTGTGAACCACCTGATGTGGGTGCTGGGAACTGAAATTCAGTCTCTGGAAGAGAAGCAAGCTTCCTTACCTGCTGTACTGTTGTACAGGGCGAGTCCCCCCTTTTTATTGTCTGCCAGAAATCTGCTCTTTGTATTGGTCCCTGCATTTGGATTTATCTTTCCTGTGTCCTGTCCCCAGACTAAAGCTATCTGCTCTCCCGGAACCAGGTATTTCCTGAGCCACACTACTGGCCTGATCTACCCTTTGTAGCATCCCTGCTCCATGTGTGGTCAGGAGCTGCCAGTAATGAGTGGGCACTTAGGGGTCAGCTGCATGCAGTGCAAGGCGGTTAACAGCGAACAGAGCCACTTCTCTCTGTCACCATCACTTTAAAGCACCCCAGCTTTAATCACAGAACCCAACAATGTGCCGAGGGAAGATTGAGGTCTCAAGTGCAGAGGAGGAGACAGATAAATTAGACATCACAGTGCAGTCAGTATTTGTCCATGTGCTCCACCGCCCTCCTTCAGTTTCTGCGTACGATTGCCTCACATTGGATGCTCGAGCACATGCTGAGTGTTGATGTGTTAATTTGGATTTTACAGATCGATAATGGCAGCTGATTTTGTTCCTTTAGTGTATGGTTGTATGGTTTTATTTTCTACAGTGGACTGACTTTGTGTCTTTGCTTATTTTATGTTACAGATTAATATCCTTCCAAGAATTTCTAGCATTTGAATCTGTCCTGTGTGCTCCAGATGCCTTGTTTATGGTGGCCTTCCAGCTGTTTGACAAGGCCGGTAAAGGAGAGGTTACTTTTGGTAAGGAACGTGATGGTGGGAGCGCTTCTTTGTTTTAGGAATGAAAATGTCCCATACTCACTCTTTTTTTTTTAAACATGTTTTTTCTTTTACTGAAAATAGATTTTTTTTCTCATATAATATGTCTTGATTATGGTTTCCCCTCCCTCTACTCCTGCCAGTTCCCCCACAGCCCCTCCATCCAGAGCCACCCCTTCTCTGTCTCATCAGAAAATAGATTTCTAAGGGATAATAGTATGGTAAGGTAGGATATGATAAAATAAAATATAGCACCTCAAGTTAGACAAAACGAACAGAAGGAAAGGGTCCAAGAGAAGGCACAAGAAACAGACCCACTCGTTTATACACTCAGCAATCCCATAAAAACTCTAAACTGTAAGCCATAGTACATACACAGAGAACCTGGTGCAGACCTGTGCAGGCCCTGTGCCTACTGCCTCAGTGTCGGTGAGTTCATGTGAGCTTTGATCATGCTGATTTAGAAAGCCTTGTTTTCTTGGTGTCCTCCATCTCCTCTGCCTCATATACTCTTTCGGCCTCCTTTTCCTCAGTGTTTTCTGAGCCCTGATGGGAGGGATTTTATGGAGACATCCTATTTAGGGCTGAGTGTCCCAAGGTCTCTCACTCTCTGTATAATGTCTGGCTGTGGCTCTCTTTACTTGTTCCCATCTGCTGCAGGAGGAAGCTTCTCTGGTGATGGCTGAGCAAGGTACTGATTATGAGTGTAGCAGAATGTCTTAGGGGTCATTTCATTTTTTCTTTTCATTGCCCCCCCCTTTTTTTTTAAAGAACAGAAATATTTGGTTTTGCCCTAGGTCCTTGTGCTATCCGTGGGTTGTTTCATCTTGTGCAATGGGCCTTCAGTCAAATCAGATATTGGTTGGTTACTCCCACACGCTTTGTGCCACCATTGCCCTAGCATATCTTGCAGGCAGGACACCACTGTAGATCAAAGGGTTTGTGGCTGGGTTGGCCCACACACATTCTTTTAAGAAGTAACATGTTCTTAAACAGTGATACACTGGGATCTGGAGCTCATATGCCTTCCTGGTTGCAGAGGAAGGACTCTGCTCTGGCTTACATTTAATACTTCGCTTTAGTTTCTAGGTGGGCACCAGTGTTCCAGGACTCCTTGTGCAGTCACAGAAGGTGACAGCTAGGAAGAACTTTTGTCCCCTTTCCTCTCTGTGAGCTGTGCTTTCCAATTGCCTGGGGGAATGATGATTATAAGCCGTCTACCACTGCAAGCTCCCATACACCCAGTACTTCTTGTGGTCACCCTGTCCTCACAGAACTGTTTGCTGGTTGTGAGTGGTTCTGAGTACTCTGAGCTTTGAACTGGTCCTCTTCAGCTGCTGTGCACATGGTGCTTTCCCAGTGGCAGCCTTTTTTATATTTCAAAAGGCAAGTGCATCTTCATGAAAGTTTATTGCAAAGCTATAGAAAACCTTGAAATCTTCTGAGTTTAGAAGAGGAAGACCTGGAGGTGCTCAGGCTGGAGTAAGCTCTTCTTTAAAGAAGCTGGCTAATGAAGTTCTGGAAAGTTCCATGAGTGCCTCGGACTGAGATTTCTGCAAACCTGCTGTACCTTTGCCTAGATAGAAGCTTGGGGCCGGTCCCTTGAGCATGTGAGTTGTACTTTAGGGAAGTGGCAATGTATCTGTGTGAGTTTTCTTATCCCTGTGACCACATAGCCAACCAAAGGTAACTTAATAATGAAAGCACTGATTTTTTGCTCACAGTTTGAGATAGGAGTCCATATGGGGAAGGCATTGAGGCGGGAGCATGTAGCAGCTCATCACTTTGTGCCTACAGTCAGGAAGCAGGAAGTTGAATGTCAACACTCCACTAATTTTCTTCTTTTTATTTAGTCTAAGACTCCAGGTGGGATAGTGCCACCCACATTCAAGGTGGGTCTCCCCCTTTTCAGTTAAATATTTCTGGAAACACCCTCAAGATACATCCAGAAGAGTGTTTCCATGGTGAGTCTAAAGATAGTCAAGTTGTTATGAAGATTAATGATCACAGTGCCCATTTTACATGTTGGATTCTGTCTCTAATTTGTTCAGACTTCTTGGGTGTGCCTTGGTATTTTGTGGGCAGGGCACAGATAAGGGACAAATACAGAAGATGTCACACAGCACAGGTTCTCAACCAAGCAGACTTAGCCACCATCAACTTTGCTATTTTTGTCCCTATGAGTAGTTGTGTCCATTTCTTATCAAAAGTGGAGCTAAGAACGCCATAGGCAGGATAGGTTCATTGGTTTATTGTGTTGACCTTTGGCTCTGCATCTGTTCCTCTGTGCTCATTTGTCACGACAGAGCAGTCACCCAGTTCCCCCAGCAGCACTGCCCACACAACTTCCAGTGGAGCAGTGCTGAAAAGGTACTGCCAGAGCTTTCATCCAGTGAGCACCAGCTCGGGGTGACACGGAGACCAGTGGGAGCTGGTCTGATGACAGGGCTATGGTAGTATTGCCACACAGTATATTGCCTCTTTGACTTCCTTTGTTCTACAACTCTGAGTAGAAATGGGAGGAAGCTGGGTTGGGGTGAAGAGAGTAAGGAATGAACTCCTTGATACATAACATCCTTTTCTTCCTAGGGACAAATTGGCAAGGGATATTGGTGGCAGCTGCCATGCTAGGGGCCCTGGTGGAGGAGGTATCAGTTACTGTTCTTGTTACCGTGACCACGGACTTGGCTGAAAGAAAGTTGAGGAGAGAGTTACTCTGGCTTAAGTTCCGGGGGTGGGGGTGAGTACAGTCTACAGCAGGGAACACATGGTGCAGGAGTTTGATGTGGCTAGGTATACTGCAGCCACAGTCAAGAGGCAGAGAGCTGACAGGAAGTGAGGCTGGACCCACACCAAGGTCCACCCTGATGACGTACTTCCTTCAGTGAGATTCTACTTCCTACACGTTCTACCAACTTTTGGAACAACACTGCCAACGGAGTCCAGGTCTTTAAACACACAAGTGTGTGACAGACATTTCCCATGAAGTGAACAGACCAGACTCTCACCAGTGCAGGGGCAGATGTTAGGACAGGAGAAGCAGGGGTAGGGTAGCAGACAAGAGTCAGCTATGGATTTAGAAAGGACAGAGGTATGAGGTTTATGGATGGCTGAATGATTTTAGCTTTTTGAACTTTATTTTCTCATCTGTAAACCTGAGGCAGTGCCTCCCATTTCCAGAGCACATGAAAAACATCACCACATATCGGGTATTGAGTAAAGGACCCTCCCCCTGCTATCTCAGTTACTTTTCTATTGCTGTGGTAATGCACCATGATCAAGGGACTTTGTAGAAGAAAGAGTTTAATTTGGGGCTTATGGTTTCAGAGGTTGGAGTCTATGGTGACATCTCAAGGACATGGTTGTAGGAACCATGAAGAACTGATACTTTGATCCCTAAGCAGGAGGTAGTGATCGGGACAGAGACAGAGGCAGACAGACAGACAGACACACTGAAATGGCTCCCAGTCTTTTGAAAACTCAAACCAGTGACACACCTTCTCCAACAAGGCCACACCTCATAATCCTTCCCAAACAGTTCCACCAACTGGGGAACAAGTATTCAAATAGATGAGCCTCTGAGGACCATTCTCACTCAAACTATGGTACCCAGTTTCTATTTATCTTATTCTTTGGGAAGTCTTTTGATCTAGTAGTGTTACTGTTGGTCCATCTGCTGTGTGCTGAGCACTATCTCTCAGGCCATCTGAGACTGGCAATCCCAATTTTAGGATGTTTCACCACATTCTATTTATACCATCAGTTGCCCCTCTCCCACTACCCTGTCCTTACATAATTTATTGCCTATATCATCACTTAAATACAATGACATGTTGTCTACTTTATGATAAATCCATTAGGAGCTCTCCTACAGGTCTCATTAATATATGGCTTGGGTCTTCTGAGCCATTGACCCCCAGATGATTCTAGCAAAGATAAATGCACGGTACTAAGGTACCCAGATGACAATTGAGCTGCAGATTAATATCCAAGTTCAAACATTCATCCCAGGTAGGGCAGTCATCAAATGTAGGTATGGCTAACTAACTTTTAGTCCAGGGAAACAAAGTCAAATGGGATGTGGCAGCCTAGGGACTTTTGGACAACAGGTGCTGTAAGAAGTTAGCCATGTGTTCTAGGAAATTCCTCATAAATTTGAAGAAATAATAACAGCCAGGCAGCCACACAACATTGGACAGACCAGGAGGACTTCCCTACTCAGTCCTGATGTCCTGAGCCCAAAGCCCTCAGAGAACAGAAGTCCAGATACACAGCCTGCCTGGCTGTCTACATGAGCTCCTTTGCAGTGCCGGGAGTGGCTGTCTTACCTGCTCACGTCCTTATCCCTTAGACGTCCCTTGTTCTAGAATGACCCCTGTGCGGTTTTGGAAGTGATGAATGGCGATGGTGAGGAGAGCAGGAGGCTCCATGTTGACTTCCCAGATTGGCTCTGTCCACTGTGGTGATCACAGAGGGTCGTTGATTTCACACTGCACTGTGGTCAATTGGAGCTTCTCCCAGAACCGGGGACGGCTTAAGAGTGCTCTCCCCCCCTCCCCCTGCCCCACACCCCATTCTTGCACTTCATACAGGCTGAGAGCAGATGCACCCTACATCTCTTTTGTGGATAGGGTTTCCACAGGAGATTTGCTTCTGCAGGTGGGGTCAGGGTCCACCAGTGTTTATCATCAGTGGCCATGCGCCTGCCTTCGGTAATCCTGATACTCACCAAAGTCAGTGTGACAGGTTATCAAAAGTCATGTTTCCATAAAGCCTTTCCCTGTTTCTTGAGGCCTTGTTTCCATTTCTCATATTTTAATGAAATTTATATGGTGTTGCCATTGTCCATATCAGAAGAGAACAGAGCAGTGGTGGGAAGGACAGATTGCATTCATCACTGTCAATCACTTGAGTTTGCTTGTTTTTAAAGTTAATGTGAGTGGGACAACACCAAAGATACTCCTTTAAGAACATTGGCTGGTGGTGAATGGGTCATTCTCATTTTTGTTTTGAGATTACAGGGACCTGGGTAGAAGAAAAGCGATCTTGTGTTGGCTGGGACAGAGGACTAGAGGCAGTGGCGGGGCCAGGGAGATGGGTTAGATTCTGGGTCTGTTTTGTTGCTTGTGTGTGTGCGTGCACATACATGCCCACGCCGCAGAGTACTTGTAGGAGTCAGGTCCCTCCTTTCACCATGTGATTCCCAAAGATCAAACTCAATTTGTCAAGTGCCTTGACCATCTTGACCATCTTGCTGACCCAGATTCTGGGTATATTTGTAAGAGAGAATTTGTGGGCTTCTTTGATAGGCTGGATGTGATGTGTTTGAGAGAGCAAGTGAACAAGAAGGCAGTTGAGAGTGCCAAGGAGAGAGAGCCCAGAACAGAATGATTGTGCAGTGTGGCCGGGGCCGCAAGCCACAGGAAAACGAAATGGAATTCAGCTACTATCACAAAAGCTACTGCTTGGAAAAGTCAAGGACTTCTCCAAAGGCGAAGCCATGGCTTAAGTCTAGATGAGCTGGGCGGTGGTGGCGCACGCCTTTAATCCCAGCACTCGGGAGGTAGAGGCAGGCGGATCTCTGTGAGTTCGAGGCCAGCCTGGTTTACAAAGTGAGTTCCAGGAAAGGCACAAAGCTACACAGAGAAACCCTGTCTTGAAAAACAAAACAAAACAAAAAAGTCTAGGTGATATTTTAGCTTTTGTATGTATATTAGCTGGTTCCTGCAGTGATTTTCTTATAATGCTATGCGCGCTTCTTAGAACTCGTAATAGTGTATTTATCTAAAATACCTATCAAGTATCCAAGGCCAAATGAAACAACACCTGTCTCCTAGGTCAGGTGGATAGCTTTGTTTCTTGTGCCATTTAGGGTGAGACCCTCCTTTCTTACACACCCTTACTAAGAGACCCCTAACTTCTTACTTAACCACTTCTAGAAATGTAGACTGAGCACACAGACCCCCCTATTGATATACTAACTGGTCATTAGCACTCAGCTGACCTCCTCTTTTACTATTCCCATTTTGGGTTGCAAAAGAAAGCCTGACAGTCACTGCCTGAGGACAATTCTTACCTACCTTTATGACCCCATAAGAATTCAAGCCTGATGACTTTGCTCTGGCAGGGGATCATCGCAATTGCTTGGGTTTATAACTGAACACCTCAGGGACTTGAGAGGACCTAGAGGTACAAGGAGATGGAGAGGGAGAGAGGAATGGAGAACTTGAGGACAGAGAACTGAGAGAGATAAGGAGGATTTTGATCAGAGAGAACGTGTGGATGAGATGGAAGATGAGGAAGAGCCAGATGGGGAAGTCCTAGCTGGGTAAGAACGAGATGAGAAGGACAGGATTAAGACGAGAGAATTAAGATAGAACTTAGAGGGAGCAGCAGATAAAGGTGGAGAAATCAGGCAAGAAAGGAGCTAGGCACGAGAACAGAACTGAAGCTGTGTAGATAGGATGTTATCTCAGAGGAATACAGTAGATGGACAAAGAGCTTGGTGTACTTAAATTCTTTTCCTGAAAATAATCCTCGCTGTTTGTAGTTTCTCTCCTCAGCCCCTGGGAAGTATATTATTAAGGCTGGTCCTTTTAATATTATACAAGAGACCGGATCCAATGGAAGCTGAGAGAGGGAAGACTGTGTGGGGCCTGGTGGGAGGAACAGGAACAGGGTTGTCCCCCCCCCCCCCCCCCACACACAGTAGTTCCTGCCTATTGTTTTCTAAGCAAGCATGTAGGCATTTAGACCCAGAGTGTGGGAGCTGAGAGATGGAATTTGGGGGAGGGGCTTAGCATATCAGTGGTTCAAGCCACTGGCCCAAATGCTGTGAATGGGTGGAACTGTTAACTCCTGAGTCCTTACTGTGTTGGGCTAGAGGTAGAGGACCAACACTTCCTCCTCATGGAACTTGTATTCTAATGGAATGGAAGGAGCTCACTCTGAAAAGTTATCGCCTCTACGTGGGTGGAAAGGATGGAGGCCATTCAAGTAGGCTGCTTGAGTATGGGAGAGGGAGTGTGGGAAGGTAGATTTTTGGCACAGAATGAGATTAAAAGGTATAGATATAGAGATGTGAATGGGCCTGTAGAGAAGGAGAAATCCTGTAACATCAACTACAGGACCCTGGGCAAGAGTTTATCTTACAGGAGAGGCAGTTGGGGACTAGTGCTGGTCCTTCATAGAACTCGTTTAGGACCATGACGATGCTTCGAATGAGCAGGGGGTTGAATGGGACAAGGCCTCAAACACATCTGCCTACGGCCTTTGTATGTGGGAAGCAGGGAGATGAAGCCTCTCGTGTGTGAGTAGGAAAGCTGGCCTACATTGTAGGTTCCTGGCCAGAGAGGGTGAGACCCTGCCTCAAAACCAGAACAAAACAAGTCCCAGAAACCAGTTCAGTCTTGCCCTGTTATTAGAAAGTGCTTTTGTCCTTTAATTTTTACATCAAAAGATGTTGTTTATTTAATTCAGTGTTTCCTGTACATGTTAATAAGGGTCATGTGGAAAGGACTCTGTTAGGCAGCCATAAAGCATATAAGCCCAAGTTTATTAAGGTCCTGACAAGTCCTGCAGGAAAAAGAAGTCTATTTAACTTTGCTTGAACCAGCATTTGAGACACAAGGTGGTACATGGCCTTTCTGTCCTGTGTGTGTGGCACACTATGCAAAACCCATAAAACTGAGATCATGGCTAACCTAGCTCATTCTTAACTCCACACTGTTGCTTTTCGACTAACTGACTCTCTGACATGCATGACATGTAGAGGGACCCTCCCTGGATTCATGGTTAGCCTCAGTCTCTGGATCCCCATAGTGACAAACGTGAAATCAGTACACACTGGGACGATAGGCCAGCCAGATGACATAAGGAAGTTTGTCCCTGGCAGGGGAGGTTGCAGGAAGGGATGAGAGTTAACAGTGTGGGAACAGGAACTGTCAGAGGGGAGCTCACACACTTCAGGTAAAGGCAGACTTTGTAAAAGCCTGGGACATCCTCAGGATCGAGAGAGATGGGAAACTCGAGGCATCTTTTTTAAAGCTCAGCGGGAAAGAAAGTCATTGTGACCACCTTTGTTAATACTGATTTTTGATTTGGCATTTCATAAAGGTAATAATACTTTGTTGAAAGAAATCTAGTGTCCTACAGTAAGTAGATTTTATGCGGAGGTGAAGGTTCCTGCTCATTGCAGCAGGGCTAAGATTCCAGGTAAAGACAGCATGATTTTGAAAGCAGATTCCTCCACATTGATAGTGAGCGTGCCCTAGCTGGAGCATCCTGTCAGCGTAGACACTGTTCAGAAGCTGTTCCAGTTCATTGGGTCAAAAATCCGCCATTTACCAGAAGCTAAATACGGATTTGCACGATTGACCATAATGGCTTCAATTTTGAAAGATAGTAGTATCAGAGAGCACTTCCAGTTGGTGGGATAATTTGAGACTCGCCCATGCTCAAATGGCTAAAACATTGTACCTTTTGCTGCTCCATCACTCCATTTTAAAAATAGGGACATTCTTAAAAAAGGGCAGGCTTGTTGAGAAGGTGGAAGAATGTCAATTGAAGAGTAAATCACAACAGCCATGTGGAGTCACTCTTAGTTAACCATGGGCGTAGAGGTTAACCATTCTTCACAAGGGTCTGGAGAGGTTAGATTGGGGGTCCCTACCATCTGTCTGTCCATTTGTTCATCTGCCTGTCCATCCATCTTTGCACATACGTGTGTGCATGTGTGCATGCCCCTGTGTGTGCAAGATGAACGCTGAAGAGAGCTTGTTCATGAGAAGGAAGGTGTAGAGAACAGAACGCTAAGCTGCTACCACTAAATCCTGAAGCTTGGAGCTGTGGGGAAATTTGACTATTTTAAACTGTACAGCTCATTTAAAAATAGTAAAATTATACCATTATTCTTTCAGTATGAGAGAGAGAGATAAAAATACAGTTTTTCTAAATTGGAAAATTCGCTGTAATCTTGCTGCTAATGACTGATTTCTTCCAACAGTTGCAAGGCAGATTTGCTCTGATAGGTGGATAAAGGAAACAAAATCAAGAGCATATTGGAAGTTCTTAGAGAAAATTACAGTTTAGGTATATGTTGGGGGTGGATAGTTAGACGTTTTAATTGAAATAAAACAGTTTCATACTAATATGGGCTCGCTGTGGGTGTGCTTTTGTAGCACATCTGCTCTGAAGCCGTTAAGTAGGGTTAAATGTATGGTAATGCTTTTGTGAGAAAATTATTTTTGATAACATCCGTCTAAGGAAACTAGCTTAGGAATTTTTTTTAAACAATATAGTTATTATGCTTGCATTTACAGAATGAATTAGGATTCTTACACTGTTGAAAAATTTCGGAGCTTTAGAGTTGCTTGGTTGTGCTCCTTACCGGTGATGAAAGGTAATGATAATTGACATAGCAGATGATGAAAGCAGGCACATCTGGAGATTGACCACAGTCCGCTGCTCCCCTCTGAACACACTTTAAGTGACTTGCTTGGAAGGCTGCTGACCTTCTTAGTCTGCTATAAGAAAAATACTTCTTCTAGCAGATACATGGGAAGCCTCTCAGGGCCTCTTTGTTGCTGTTTGAAGTTGAGCATGGGAGAGGCCAATTATATCTCGTGCTAGATCTCTGCTGGCCCTTTGCGTTTTGGCCACATGGTTCACCAACATTCACTCTAGTGATTTATGGTGTGTTGTGCTTGAGCATTTGTAGATACCTGGGATCTTGGAATAGGGTTCTTATCCAGGAGGCTGACCCTGGGGTCTTACTGTGTTTGCACATGGTGTTGGTAAAACTGTGGACACTCTGGCTCCAGCTTCCATGGGCTGATTCTGAACGTTTGGGTGTGAAGCTTGGGAATGTGTTTTAAACATGCTCGCCTAGGGAATGTAGTTCATACTTCAGGTGAACAATAGCTGGTATCACTCATTCTTCCACGCATGAGAGGGCCCACTGGGGGAAAGGTGACTGGCTTCATAGAAACCACAGCCTGTCTTCTGGCACTACAGGAGTGTTCTTTCCAGAATGTCACATGACTTTCAGTTAGGGTAGCTCTGTTCCTCTCAAGGTGTAAAACTGGAAGAGTTTTAAATCATACTTGACTGTTAAATATGCTGACATCATAAGTGGTTTCACTCACTAGAGCTCAGCTTGACTGCATGTGTACTTTTTTTTTTTTTTTTAAGATCTGCATCACCACTGTATGTATGTGTTCAAAATAACAATAGAAAACTTAGTAAGATCTTAAAGAAAACTCATTTTCAATGTGAAGTACTCCATGCTTACTGTTTTAATGATATCCATATTCTTCCTAGACGTTCCTTGAGTGAGCCTCTGTTGTAACCAGCATACTCTTTTTCCTCTTCAGACTCTTGACTGTGATTAATGTAAAAAGTCACTTGGTAGAAGGGTTGGAAATGGAGACATATTGGGGCACATGACAAAGACAGTCCGTGTCCGCTCAGTCTAGTGTGTGACTTAGGCTGCCAATTCAAGTTCATCTTGTGCAGTGTTTGGAGCTGTGTCCACGTAAGCTGTCATTAGCCATCGCAGCAGGTGAAATATTACTTCTCATAGAAACACCACAAATTTTCTTTGAGGACTAAGATTTAGAGAAAGCAAGGAACCCTTCAGAGAGAAGGTGAGGGCATCCACAGTTCTCTTGACTCTGAAAAGGGCTGACTTTGGTGTTTAACAGAAGCATCCTTTTTGTATTTATTGTATTAATAGACTTTTTAGGATCAATAGGAAAGATATTATGGTTTAGTGTTTGGAATAATATGGCTTGATGAATCTTTTTTATCTTAATGGAAAACTTGTTTTCACTGATTTGAGGCTTCGAAAAGTGAATCTTCTAGAAATTAAAGAGACTTAATTTAGTTATTCTGTATGGAAACAAAGATGTAGAAAGTTAAAATTTGCATAAGTGAAGACCTTGATGATTTCAGATTATAGTGTGGTGGAGGTTAAGGAATAAAAGCCCATAGAAATTTGTAAAAAACAAATTCAGTCTAACCACTTAATGGCATGTGCAAGTAATTTGCTAATTAAATATTTCTAGTATTTGAAAGATCTTCAAAGTAAAGAGTGGAGGTTCTTAATCTTTCTTAATTTCATACTTTAAGAAACATAATAGAAAATTACGTAGAATTTGATCACTTTTCATTCAAAATTTCAGCATGTGAGTTCAAGGAAGGATGGATTTTAAGTATTGCAGGCAAACTGGTGTCTTTTGAGAGATGTATGAGCTATGATATTTCCAAAGTACACCCTGCTTGACTTTAAAAAAACTGTCTGTAAATATTTGGTGCCCAAATAATAACTTTTGGTATAATTAAGACTTTGGGTTTGGAGTTTGCTATCTTAATGGTCACCTCACTTCCTATGTGCAGAACATTGTAGTTGGCATACACAACTCAAGGAACTCCAAGATAGGCATTTCATTCCACTTTAAAGACTTAATATTAAGTTAAGCAGTTTCCCCGGTGGTAGCTATTAGTCAGAGGTGAATCTGTAGCAGTCACTTAGTTTTTAAAAGTGCTTTATTGAGATTTAAAATGCTCCCATTTATTCTTCCTAGCTACATAATTCTTTGGTTTTAAGTACAGTCACAGATTTGCACAACCATCAACACTTTGAAATTTAGAACATTTCCTCACCCTACCAAAGGAAACTGTATTTGTTAGCAAGCAGTCAACTATTTCTCCTCAGCACCTCATTGATTCTTTGGTTTTCTCTAGTCCAAGGCAACCCTGAATCTACTTTCTGTCTGTATCAATTTGTCTGTTCTTAGCATTGTTTTTAATGTTTATTTATTGTGTGTGTGTATGTCACACTGTGTGTGTGTGTATGTATGTGTATATGTGTGTAAGGTGTGTGTGTGTGTGTGTGTGTGTGTGTGTGTGTGTGTGTGTGTATGTATATCTGTGTGTATGACAAAGCACAACTTTCAAGAGTTAATTCTTTCCTGCTTTGTGGGAACTGGTGGTTGAATGCAGGTCATCAGCTTGGTGACAGGCACCTTTACCCACTAAGCCATCTTGCTGGGAGTTTATATAAATTAACTCATGGACTATGTGATCTGTTAGTACAGACTTCGTAGCATAATGTTTACAAAGTTCACCTATATGTTAGCACACTTGTCCACATGTTAACATACAATTATTTCTTTTTTAATTGTTGGATAGTGGTCCATTATATGGATTTAGCACATGTTGTTTAGCCTGTCAGTTATATATGTATATATATGTTGTTGTTACTATTTTTTGCCAATGAATAATATTGCTATGAACAGTCATGTACATACTGTGTGTGGCCAAGCAATTCCATTTCTTGAGACTGCACACGTGGACATAGCATTGCTAGGTCATACAGTGACTGGCTGTAACCTGTTTTTCACAGTGGCATTTTATATTTCCAGCAGTGTTTGAGAGTTCCAGTTTCTTCACATTCTCAGCAACACTTGTTATATTCCTCTTGGTTATGGCTGCCCTTGTTAAGTGTTAGCCATTGGTCTTCGTCCTCCTGATGCTAATGGTGCTGAACACCTTTTTGTGTACTTGTGGGTCATATTTACGTCGTTTTGAAAAAATGCCTCCTCAGTTCTTCTTCCCATTTTAAAACTGTCCTTTTATCTTTTGTCCATTTTAACTAGAATTGTCAGGGCTGGAAAGACACCTCAGTGGTTAAGAGTGCATTCTTGTTCTTGAACATGACCCAAGTTCAAGTCCTAGCACCAGCAGGCAGCTCACAATTGCCTGTAGCTTCAACTCCAAGGGATGTGATACCCCTCTGATCTCCCTGTACAAACATACATACACACACTGAATCATTAAAAAATAAAGATGAATTGACTTTATTTCTGAGTTGTGAGAGTCCTTTGTACATTCTAGATTTCCTTGTCGGACATGATTTCTAACCCACCACCCCTCATCTGGAAGTTATCTTTTTGCATTTTTGGTTGTATGCTTTAGAATACAAAAGTTTGATGTTGTTCAGTTTGTCCAGTTGTTCTTTCCTTTTTGTCGTTTTTTATATTTAGTCAACTGTTTCCTAATCCACCTCTTAACACCGTCATAGCTTTAGCTCTTGCATTCAGGTTTTTGATCTATCTTAAGTTGTAGGCAGTCAGTACTGAACTTGATTCTTTTGCAGGTAGAGGTCACTTATGCCTGTTTTTTGTTTTTTCCCCAGAGCTGAGGACCGAACCCAGGGCCTTGCACTTGCTAGGCAAGTGCTCTATCACTGAGCTAAATCCCCACCCCCAGTGCCTGTCCCTTGTTAAATAAGGGCTCAGTATTCTTGGCAGATTGTCAGTCATCTTCGTTGGAATCTACTAGTAGCAAGCACATATGCTTAACTAGATCTTGGTTTTTGCCTTGTTTTGTTTGTTAGTATGTCCTGTGTTGTAACCACAGTCTTGGTTTGCAGTAACTTTGTACTGACTGAAACCCAACTCTGATCTTCTGTTAGAAAATTTTTTGGACTCTTGTTGATTCCTTGAGTTCTTATATGCATTTGAGAATCCACTTGTCTGTTTCCTCAATAAGCCAGCTAGGATTTTGTGAGGGAATCTATATGTCACTTTGGGGAGTATGACAATTTACCACCAACTTTGGGAATGTACCTCCACTCTCCCATCACAATTAATTAATTTTGAGGCAGGGTCTCACACTGTAGCTCAGACCAGCCAGAACTCACTGTGTAGCCCAGGCTGGCCTCACATTTGCTTCAGTCTCCTGAGTGCTGGATTCTAGGTGTATGCCACAGCCCTTGCTTATTTTAAAATTTTGTAATATTTAGAGAATTGATTTTTTTTTGTATCTTGTATTAAATTTGGTAAGTCTTTTTGAGGATATTGCATATGGGATCATTTCCTTATTTTGTTTTTAAGTTATTCATATATATGTGTGTGTGTGTGTGTGTGTGTGTGTGTGTGTGTGTGTGTGTAAAAATACAATTGACTTTTTTATGCTAATCTCTGATCTTGCCAGACCAGCTTACTAGTATGAATGGCTTTTTAGTAGTAGAATCCTTAGGAGTGTATGTTTGTGTGTGTGTGTGTGTGTGTGTGTGTGTGTGTGTGTACACTTGTGTAAGAACAATTTATTGTGTGCCAGCTTTATAAGTCGTAAATCTTCTATCATAGGCTACTTGTTTCTGCAAGAAGTCTGCTAGGATTTGGGAGGGAATCTATACATAACTTATGGGAGGATGACCATTTATCTTGAGGGAAAAAATAATTGCTACTTTGTAGTTGTTCCCACCACTTTTAACACCAGATCTCACTCTGTAGCCTGAGCCAGCTTCAAATTTACAGTCCTCTGACCTCAGTCTCCTGAATGTTGGGCTTAGAGGCCAGCATCACTTTGCCCATTGTAATTATGTCTTTACAGTGTGAAAAGTGTAGCCGACGTTAAGCTGGAAACTGAAGAGCGGAGAAAACTCCCATAAATAAACTCAGAGGAACCTTAAGCTTGTTTGGTAGTCTTCACTTAAATAACTTCACCAGCTTGATGTTCCGATGAGAGCAAGAGGCCTTCCCCACACTTTGTGGCAGACTGAAATAACAGTGACCGTGTTGTGAGAGAGAAGCATTCTACTTGCTTTCACTTTTAGGAAGAGTAGCTGAGCTTAGAAAAGCATGCCTCTGTCTACTCTAAACCAGTGGTTCTCAACCTGTGGGTTGCCACCCTTTGAGGGGGTCATATGACCCTTTCACTGGGGTCACCTAAGACCACCAGAAAACACAGATATTTACATTGTACTTCATAATAGTAGCAAAATCACAGTTATGAAGTAACAGCAGTTCCTCACCTTGGGGATCACCGTGTGAGCAACGGTATTAAAGGGTCGCAGCATCAGGACCCTGTACGCTGTGCTGTGCTCCCATTATACAGCCAGGCCAGCTTGCCTTCTTTGCCTGATGGACCTTGCTCCATGGAGACGATTTGAGAGTCATGTTTCATGGCAGGAGAAGCCTCCACCTCCTTCTCACTGCTTTTAATATGCCAAAAACTCTCAGCTGTTGATTTATAAAGTAAGTAAGCAAGAAAATAGCAGAAAAAGTTTGGGCTTTCTCTTCTACCCTAAGACTTAAGGTTACTGGCTGGAGAGATGACTCAGTGATTAAGGGCACTGGCTACTGCTCTTAAAAAGGTCCTGAGTTTAGCCAGCCTTTAATTCCAGCCCTTGGGAGGCAGAGCCAGGTGGATTTTTGTGAGTTCGAGGCCAGTCTGGTCTACAGGGTGAGTTCCAGGAAAGGCACAAAGCTACATAAAACCCTGTCTCGAAAAACCAAAAAAAAAAAAAAAAAAAAAGTCCTGAGTTCAGTTCCCAGAACCCACATGGCAGCTCACAGTACCTCCAGTCCCACTGTACCTCCAGTCCCACTGGATGCAATGTCCTATTTTGGCCCTGCATGTACATGTTATACTAACACACAGGGAAAATCCCCATATACCCATACACATGCTATAAAAATAAATAAATCTAAAAATACCAAAAACAAACAAAAACCACCTTCATCTTAGCTCTAGAAAATTCTGGAAGGTCTGGAAATGGTGAGCGGTTAGTCATAGGATAGTCCTAAGTTGCATTCCTGGAAGCTTTTGTGGTAGAGCCCATCTAGCTATGGAAGCCAGGGTGTGGGAGCTTAATCAGCCGTCCATGTTGTTTTGTTTTGTTTTCCATTTTCTAGCTGTCAGATGAGGTACACTCTTCTCATTGCCTCATAAAACCTAGAGACTTCTTAAACAGTCGATGGCTAAATGATGCCGTTATCTGTGTCCCTCAGGAGAATACTGTCTGGGGCAGCATTTTCATGTTTTCTAAAGTGAGGGAGAAGTGCCACTAACCTACTGTAATGATTATACTTACAGATACTACTTCTGTGTGTAAACGCAAAGGCAAAATTTTAGAAAACGAATGACCCCAAGCCATTTGTTGAGGCAGAACAAAATGGTCAGACTTATGACCTCCAGAATAATTGTGGAGAAAATATGTGTGTATTTTTTAGGATGACAGAAATTAATTTTTGAAGGTTTCCTAAGAGTTCATTAGGTGGGAAAGGGAACAGAAAGGATCCTGTGTGCTTTGCACCTCACTGGCTGTGCTCCATCTACTGGCTTGGCAAGTTCACGCTGTGAGTGCTAATCCTGGTGGGCAGGTCAGGAGAGTGACAGTGACATTTTGTAGAATCTGTGCCAAGTGGCACATCATGACTCTAGTTCTTGCCTCCCCCACCCTCTCTATACTGAAGAGGGCTGTGTTCTTCCCAGAACATTCCTTCCTCCTTCCTGTAAATGCAACATCAAGTCTTAGGAATTTAAAACTAGCAGTATTTGCTGCATGGAAATGCCTTGACTATCTGGGGCAGGATCTGCCATGTCTCAGGGTGGCTTTGGGCTCAAATACTGTGTCCAAACCTTTGATTTGCCTCAAAAGAAATGAACTTCGCTTTCTGCTTCAGAACTCATGCAAAAGCACCCATGAATAAACTTACGGCACAGTCTTCAGGGCCGATATCAGAATTTAAAAAGTCTTTCCTTCCCATTTCTGTGCTTGCCTTCTTCAAACTCTGCTTCCTTGTTATAGAAACCCCCGCCCCCTTACAGTGATGATGCCCTTGGACTTGATCCTGATGAATTTAGTGGGGTTAGACTTAGGTTTAGCCCCTTACCTCCTGTGATGCACATTTCTCTCACAGAAGTGGGTGCAGTGCTCATACGCTCTGCTGGTTCGGAGTTGCAGTTAGCTCTCCATGACATCCATTTTACAGTAGCTGGTGTGTGATAACAGATAAGAAACAGGTAATTGGGCCACATTCTGAAGGCTACCTAGTGTTTCTGCCATCCAGTTTCAAGGAGTTAGCAGTCACATGGACCATGGAAGGAATGTCTGTCAATGCAGTGGCCCTCTGGCCTCCAGGGTCTATGCATGACTGATGTTGCACCTGATGGTTGTACTGTGCGATCTGGAAACCCTAGCTCTTTCTTTCATAATTGTTGGCTGTTTCAGGGGAGAGTTAACGATTAATGATGAGTGAATCTATTCCATAGCTTACTAAGCTCATTTTGCAAAAAGGTATTTTACCCTTGTGTCAGAAAAACCTTGGGGATGTTAGGGAACGTAGAGATTATTTCTCCTCTGTAGACCCGAAGGTCATTAGGAAGAGGGCTTTAGGATGAGCAGAGCACGACTACCAATGAACTCTTGGGAACTGATTACAGAAATAACTTTTCCTTAAGGGAAACCATAATGTTTCAGAAAACTACTGTGTCAACTAGTGTGCACTTTTGCTGACTGACTTCAGTTAAAAATCTCCATAAGGAGAACTTGTTCTCTGCCCACACAGTGCCAGCCAGGAAGGGGAAATCAGATGTGGACAAGGAGGCCTGTGCCATCAAAGGATTAGTAATCTATTGGGAACTAAAAGATGTACAGTAATTCTGGACAAATGTACACATGTGGAACACACAAATATCCTTTTTAAAAAATAACTAGGATTGGCAGATTTTAGGGTTGAGCAATATCTTAGTGGTAGCATAATTTCTAAAGTTCATCACATGACCTCAGTACTGAGGCAGTCAGGCTCTCCAGAACTGAAAGCACCTCTAGAGTTCAAGTCCACAGTTCTGTGCTCTTGTCTGACTGACCTCAAGGAAGTCGTAGCAGATGATAGTTAATTATAGGAAAAATAAAGTTATTGGTTAGGATGACATCTACTTGAAACTTATTCATTTATTGAAGCTCCTATGCGTATGTGTAGATATGTGTGTGTAGATATAAGTATACCTAGGAGGTTTTAGACCTTCAAAAGGTACCAAAACCTTTAGCACGTGTTTCTACTCTTTCTACAGATTTCCTTCTTCCACAGGCCACGGGGTCACTAAATTGCCTGGGTGCCTTGGCTATGTATGTTCTGTCTGTCAGTACTTCCTCTTACTTTCAATGAGACATGAAGGAAGGGCCGAGAAAGGATGCTGTTGACAGCTATCCTGAAATGAGTGTATCAAAACAGCTTTCATGGACTGCATGGTAGAAAGGAGCCCTCAGCCTACCCGAGTGCCCTAAACAGTTGGTTTTACTTCTTCTTCTTAAGAACGTATTACACTGTAAGCTGTATTGAAGGTGTGAAAACAATTCTTGTGTGGTTTTGGTGGTGTCCTTGTCATGTGCGTGTGGCTGCTCATTTGCTAATCTGTCGGATGGCAACTGTGGCGCCTTTGTTGACTCTCTCGGGCCTGCTCCATGCTGAGATGTGAACACAGAATGGACAGGAGCTACAGGCTATCCTAGGACACTTTGCTGCTGAAGAAAGTGGCTTCAGGTGGAGGGACTTGCAACTGTGAGAATGATCCTGTCACTTGGTGAGTGCCCAAGAAAAGGTAGCTGTTGTTGATAGAGGCATAATTCATTTTATTGGCCTCTGGGACAGATGTTCTGGATACCACTCTTCCTTCCCCTCTACCAATTTTTTCTTTTAAATCCTAATTCTTAGTTTATGTTATTTCTCTTATTCTCTCTCTCTAAGAAAACTTGAAGGTTATACTTTGAAAATTTTATTTTATTGTCCTCACCATGGTCAGTCTGAGGTTGTTTTTTGTTTTTTTTTTTGTTTTTTTTTTTTTTGCCACCATTTATAAAATTTATGCCCAGCATAATTTTGGCTTTTATTACTCTCTCTGTGCAAACACACACAACCATATGCTGATGGTGGCCTTGCTATTTTCATGACAAGTAAAATTTTCTGGGACCATTAAAAACATGGAATGAAAATTTTGTGGGCATAATGAGGTGGAAGTAGGAAATTTGGGGGAAGCAGTAGAAACAAGTACAAAGGATTTTGGTACTCTAAGAAGACTCAAGAAGTTGGTCTTTTTCTTTTGCTTCCTTTGAAGAGGAAAGGGGGAAGAGAAGGAACCAGGCTTAGTTTGCTTATACAAATGAGCACCTTTGACAGATATATTAAGACAAGTGAAAACAAGAATAAAATTCACCAATATATTCACCCGTTTGCTCGTTACCTTCTAAAGGCACATTTTCATTATGGATGGAAACTAGTGATTAAAATAAGGCTTTATTTAGAAAAACAGTTTTCATACTATTTTGTGTAATCTTCCTATACCTCTCTCTGTGTGTATACACACAGGCACCCTTCTGCCTCCCTCCCCCAATGCTCACAGGTGCTCTGCAAGCCCCTCTTCTGAGAGTGAACAGAGATGAGGAGCAGCCAGTACATTGAATAACACAACTTGCAATGAAATTAGCTGAACAATTTGAGAACTTCTCTCCAGCACCTCCTCCACCCCCACCCCCCAAATTAATGTTAGGCTGGATGGTGGTGTTTGCTTGTAAGCCTAGCGTTTGGAAATCAGAGGCAGATGGATCTCTGAGTTCAATAGCAGCCTGGTCTACAGAGTGATTTCCAGGACAGCCAGGGCTACATACAGAAACCCTGTCTTGTGGGAGCGGGGGTTAAAGTTAACAACTCAGACTGCTTGCTGGCTTTTCTTCTAGTCTTACTGCAAGATGAGCTTGAGAAATCTGTAATTGACTCTAGCTCAAATGGAGTCTTGGATTTTTTTTTGTTTGTTTTTCTTGTTTTTTTTTTTTTGTTTTTGTTTTCGAGACAGGGTTTCTCTGTGTAGCTTTGCGCTTTTTCTGGATCTCGCTCTGTAGACCAGGCTGGCCTCGAACTCACAGAGATCGCCTGGCTCTGCCTCCCGAGGGGTGGGATTAAAGGCGTGTGCCACCACTGCCCAGTGAGTCTTGGGTTCTTTACTGGGGTCTAAATCTTTCAGAAACTCAATAATGTTTTCTGTTTGCCTTGCTTAGGTTATGATTGTCGTGTGTGGGTTCTCTGCTTCTGTATTAGATATTTTTCAGTTGCTGTGTGTCAGCTCAAAAAAAGAAAAAAAAAAAAGAAAGAAAAAGGGAAACAATCAGGTTGGGGATTTAGCTCAGTGATAGAGCGCTTGCCTAGCAAGCGCAAGGCCCAGGGTTCGATCCTCAGCTGAAAAAAAAAAAAAAACAAAAAAAAGGGAAAAAACCACCATGACTAAAAGCAGCTTTCAGAAACAAGCTTATTTTGGCTTCTGATTCCAGAGGGTGAGTCTGAGGGGAAGGAATGATGGCAGATGGCAGAAGCAGGAAGCTGGCTGGCCATGCTTATATCCACACACAGGAAGCAGAGAGAGGGGGAGGAAGTGAGGAAAAGATAGACCTTCATAGCCTGCCCCCAGTGATGCACTTCTCAGCAAGGCTCCACCTCCTAATACCATAAGTCCCCCACATGGAGTCACCAGTGGGGGCCAAGTGTTTAAGTATGTCCACCTAGAAGGGACATTTGCCATTCAAACCACCACAGCCACTAAAGATGAAATCCCGTCTTAGAAACAGTCACTGTATGTTGAGAGAAAACAAATTAGATAAAAATTTAGCTTTTTATGTGACCCTTTTTTCGTTTGGTAAGATTATTAGTTTTAATATTGTGACGTTTTCCATGGATATTTTGATTTCTGTTTCTGCCAAGTTTTTATGAAATGTATGGATTCATACTTGAGCCACTTGCTTTTTTCTTTGCTTTTTCACGACAGGGTTTCCCTGTGTAGCTTTGTGCCTGTCCTGGATCTTGCTCTGTGAACCAGGCTGGCCTCGAACTCACAGAGATCCGCCTGCCTCTGCCTCCCGAGGGCTGGGATTAAAGGCGTGTGCCACCGGCACCCGGCTTGAGTCACTTTTTAATAAGAGTGCCCATTTGAATACATCTAAGAAAGAAGCCAACTTCCTTTATTTTAATCACCATTTATTCTTTTTCAGAGGATGTTAAGCAAGTTTTTGGACAGACTACAATTCACCAACATATTCCATTTAACTGGGATTCAGAATTTGTGCAACTACATTTTGGAAAAGAAAGGAAAAGACACCTTACATACGCGGAGTTCACTCAGTTTTTGCTGGTGGGTCTAATTCTTTCTTTTCTTTTTAAATTACCTGATGTTTTGGCCCTGAATTATTATCCTGATATATTTTTATATCAAAGGTCTTATTTGTATTTTTGTTCTGCCAGCATTTATTTTTTTAATAGTTTTAGTTTTGTGTGTATGGGTATTTTGTCTGTATGTCTGTGAAACCACATGCAGTATTTAAGGAAGCCAGAAAAGGGCATTGGATGCCCTGGGATGAGTTACAGATGGCTGTGAGTTAGCTGCCATGTTGGTGCTGGGAATCAAATATGGGTCCTATGAAAGAGCAGCCAGTGCTCTTAACCATGGATTGATCTCTCCTGCTCCTGGAGTCTTATTCTTAAAAATTGAAGGGGGGGCGGGGAGGAAAGAATAATCCAAAATAATTAAGTATAAGTTCTTGCTTTTGCTCCAAAGCCTAATTCACCACAGGTTGTAAGGCTGGAGATTTAGAAGGATTTCTTTTTCAGTATGTTGAAATTGTGGAATTATATGGACCTCTTCCTGTTTGAAATTGTGAAAATGATCCCCTCAAGGTTACTAGGTCAAAGAAGGCAAATTCATAGGGCTGGAGAGATGGCTCAGTGGTTAAAAGCATTTGTTCTTTCAGAGTTCTAAGAAAGCAATCAGAATTGCAATTGGGATTTGTGTCTGGTTGTCCTACTGTGCACCGATATTGTGATTTTCCCTGAGAAAACTGGCAGGTGTAGCCAGCTACCTCTAACTGTAAAATTGTTTCCTCTGAGGTCTTTTATGGATTAAGCCACTGAGTCTCGAATTGCCGCATATTGAAATCATCCAGGCAGCTTTGGAAACTGTTTCTTGGACCAGCCTTTAGAGATTGCTGCCTTGTGTGCCATGTTAGGCTACCCCTGCTGTGAGGGTATTGACTCCCCAGCTCCTCTCCTAAGCTAGCTCAGTCCTTTCCACGTTCCTTCTTTCCCGCTATTGTGATTGGATCATTGGAGCATTGATGAGATCTGCCCAACCAACAGTAATTTTAAATACGATTATACTGTTCTTATTCTGTGATAATGCTATAATGAATCCTATCTTTTCTAGACTAAGAATGAATTTAAAAAAATAAAATTATGATTATGGCTTGGTTTTCCTCTTCAAGTGCCATTTGAATTTTAAATTTCCACATTAACATTTAGTCACTGGGGGCCGTTATCTGTTGGTATACAAATCTCCATAAGGAATTCATTTCTTTTGGATTTTTACTAACTCATTTTGTTTCTTTAGTGATCACATTTCTTTTACAAAATCTATTACTTAAAAACCCATGTTGAATGTTAGTCTTTCAGGATCTTTCACTTTTGAGCCTGGAGGAAGGCTGCCTGGGAAATCACCTTCAGTTCTTTGTTCTTCCTTTCTCTGTTAAGTGTTGTTAGTATCTCAGCTCATCTGGTTCTTTTTCTTGCTGTAGATCTTTCCAGATGCAAGGGATAAAGGCAGAAAGGGGATGGAGTGGTAGGGATGTAAATAACCAAATTCCCAGTGGTTGTTACTCTTTTATCTCCTTTATAAGCACGTTGTGGCATCCACGCTTAGACACTGACTGGCTTATGTAGCCATTTAGTTTCCAAAGGTGCTTCTTTTTTGGACTTTTCATTGTGTGCGTGTGCGTGTGTGTGCGTGCGTGCGTGCGTGCGTGTGTGTGTGTGTGTGTGTGTGTGTGCTTGCACATGTTTGAACTTACTGTTCCCCAGGCAACTGCAGACGAATTTCCTTCCTTCCTTCCTTCCTTCCTTCCTTCCTTCCTTCCTTCCTTCCTTCCTCCCTCCCTCCCTCCCTCCCTCCCTCCCTCCCTCCCTTCCTTCCTTCCTTCCTTGTAGATGAATTTCTAAGTGGTCTTATTAAATAAAGAACAAGGAGCCAAATATGGGGGTGAAAGCCTTAGAGATCATTGAAATAGTGATAGCCACCAACCTTACTTCCCTAGCTCTGCAGCTACCAAAAGAGCAGTTACTTCCTGTCTACCCACGCCTTTATTGCCTTGCTGTTCTGCCCTCTCATTGGCTCTTAGCCCAGCTACCTCACTTCCTTGTCACTGCCTGTCTGTACAGGTCTCTATGTTGGTACTGGGATTAAAGGAGTGTGTCACTACGCTTGGCTCAGTTCCCTAGTGTGTCCTTGAACACACACACACACACAGAGACCCTGCCTGCCAAGTGATAGGATTAAGGGTGTGTGCTACCACTGCCTGACTTCTATGTTTACTTAAAAATGGCTGGGCTTTTTCCCCTTTATCTTCAGGCATGCTTTATTTATTAACATACAAATAAAATGTCACCACATTTCAGCACAAATAAATATCACCACACACAACATCCACTTTTTATTTTGAAACATGGGCTTTCCTTAGTCTGAAACTTGAAGTGGGCTAGGATGGCCGACCAGCAAGCCCAGGGATCAACCTCATTCTGCCTCCCCAGCACTGAGGTCACAAATGCTGCCTACAGACAACAAACTCAGACACTTTGAAAGCCGAATAGGAAGTCTTTATTGCCAGCCAGCAGTTGCACGGGAAACTTAACCAAATCATGCAGCTCAGATCCTCACAGTTGTCTGTTTTTTATTCACAAAACCATATCCTGGTTGATACCCTTCATTTGGCAAGAAGCAGAACCACAGATGCCAAATGACAAGGTTAGTACATTTAGGGACTTTCCTGGATCCTGGCACTATCCACCAGGTCTTTGATGGACTAGGTCATTGATCTTGTTCAGGCAGGTGTTGAGGCCCACATGCTGGGTTTTAAGGTTAAAATGGTGCCTCTAATTTGTTGTCAGTTGTGTTAAGGTCCTGGGGCCTCTTACACAAGTGTGCCCCACTGTACTTTGTTTCATTAAGTTTTTTATACATGCTTTCCAGAGGTTGAACTCAGATTCACTATATTGACTGGGTCATCTCCCTGACCCTCGTTTAGTCTTTTAATAATATGTTACATACATAGAACTGGTCAGGCTTTTAAGTTTGCTGTCATTGTCCTCACAAAGCTTCAAAGATATCTTGAACCAGACCTGATCACACCTGTAATCTTAGCACTCAGGAGGCTGAGACAGAAAGATTGCCTGCTGCAGGTTCAAGGCCAGGATGGCATACAGAGTGAGACCCTTTCACAATTACAACCACTCCCCTGCCTCCTCCTCCCAAAATAGAGCAAAAACCAAAGACAAGATACCTTACTCCTGGCTTTTTATTTTCCTTGTTAAATATGTTAATGTCTTATGAATCTCCATTTCCAGTTCTATGGGGACATGAACCTAGTTCAGTGACTCGGGTGGGGGATGGGTTGTGAGGTAATTTTTTGTTGCTGTTTACACAGGACATTGGCATGGGGGGGGCATGATGAAGTATTCCCTTGATGAGGAATGATTATAATAATGCTATTGAGGCAGATGCCTCAAATTGACTTTGTGGAATATGGCCTAATTAATTTTTAGTTTTAATGGGAGGTTAGCAATATAGTAAGGATGCTCGAGTCTCCCCTTTCAATCAAGTGTCAGTTATGTTGCAGCCAGTCAACTGTAAACTACTCATGGTTGCTTCTTGGACTTCCTTGAGAGGTAGGGAGCTTGAGTCCAGGATTAGATGATTCAGGGATTACTTGTCTAGTTTCAGCTGCAGCTTGTAGGCATTTGCTTAAACTTAACTCTGATCCCTGAGAGCTAATGGGAACATCCCACATGACATGCACGGGATGATTTGGCCTTTGGAGCTAGAATGGATGCCTGAAACTTACTGATTTAAAGTGGCTATAAGCACCTAATGATATTGACAAGGACTTTGCTTTAAAACCCAACTTCAGACCCAGAAGAAAGAAGGAGTAGATGAATTGAGATAGGCTTTCCATCAGTGCTGGGTTTGAGGTCTACATTGGGCCACGTCTCCCCATTTCAGATGTTTTGTTTACTTCCTTTGAACTTCTGTCTCCAGGCAGGTTGAGCTTTGAGCCCCCTACTTCAGGCCTCCTGGTTTCTTCCATGGGCTCACTACCAGGCACAAGTAGCTTCTGAAATACCTAAGTGAGGATGTTCACTAGTTTCCTGCCAGCTAGAGTCATCTGAGAGGAGGGAACCTCAACTGAGAAAATGCCTCCAGAAGATCAGGCCAGTAAGGCATTTTCTTAATTAGTGATTGATGGGGGAGAGCCCAGCTCACTATGGGGGGTGCCATCCCTGGGCTGGTGGTCCTGGGTTCTATAAGAAAGCTGTCCACACATTCAGTGTGCGTTGCCTTCTTAGTTCTTGGGAATACGAAGGCACTTCCACAGGACTCCCACCTATATAGATTGGGGCTTTTTGAAGGAATTCTGTTGCCCATTTTATGGAGCAGGGAAAGGGTTCTGTATCTATAAGGACTTGCCTCCTATTGCTTTAGAAGGCACATCAGGAAATAAGTTGTCCTGAATGGGTAGGGAAGGCAGATTTTGAGGCCAAGAGATGGGCTAGCTGACTTGAGAGGGCATGGGTCTGGAAGTCATCTCATACCCTCTTACCAAGTAGAGCTTAAGGATGAGATCACCTGACTCCACGCACTCGAGTACTTACTTGTTTTATTCAGGGCTTTTTGTTTTTGTCAGATGAGGGTGATGATACTCAAAAGACATAAATTTTAGTTGATAGAGCGTGAAGCGGACTGGAAGAGGCAGCGCTGTGTCTGTGCCGAGACCGACCATCGCTTTGGTTAGGGCCCCTGTGCTTAGAACATATTTGTCAGATGCCAGAACACATGGATGCTTTTATTATTAAGTCAGATTGTTCATTATTTTAGCTTGTGGGGTTCACCCAGATCAGACCTACCATATCGAGCAGCTAGGTTTTTTTTTTTTTTTTTTTTTTTTTTTTTCTGTATAGAAATGGATCTTTGGTTGTTCACATTCTGAGCTTCCAAGTCTGCTGCTTCCAGATCAGCCAGGGACCCTCTGCTGTTAGTAGTCATCTGTGGCCTTGGCTTCATAGAGATCATTACTTAGGGTTGGCTTCAATATCTGTCATGGTATCCTGCTATAACACAAAAGTGCCAACACAAAAGTCCACTTTGTTCTCTGTTGCCTTCACCAAACCAAATGTGGTTTCCCTCATGGCAACAGCAAATTCTAAAGCTTTGGTATTAATAAGGGGTTGCAGATGCTGATGGAAAATGACCATTTGTAGAGCTGCATGAAGACCAAATGGTTCAAACACGTTAGTGGCTATCTAACAAATCCTTCTGTGGGGTTGAGTAGCCCAAGCCATTTGTATTTCCCCTTTGTTCCCCAACTTGCCGTTAGGGTTAATGGAAGTATCAAGACCATAAGTCTTTAGTAGCTAGAGATCACATCAGTGTTTGTGTCTGTGGCATGTGAATCTATTCATATTGATTATAGATTGGTCCTGACAGACTATGTAATGCATGTTGGTACTGGTTTATCAATGAAATAACCCTAGTGTTTTAGAGACAAATATGGAGTGCAGTAAGCTGACATTGTTTACCCCAGCTCTTCAAAGATAAATTGTTTGGCATCCATGTCACTCAGATGGTTAGATTCCATTTTTCAAACACTTTCTACATTTGGGACACAGGAAATCAAGGTTCACTGTGCCATTGTGTCCAGGGTTGGTCAGCTTGCCTTCCTGTTGAACAGTTTGAGCTGGCTTTTACAGTAACACCCTGCTGAGAGTGAACACTTCATCTAGCATCTCCCCAGCTGTGAACCACTGAGAAATTTAGCAGGAAATCAGAAGAGCAAGGAAACATAGAGGCGCACTGGACTTGTTTTCCATCACAGCATTGCCGAATGTGTAGAGAATCACATGACGTTGTCCTGAGGGCTCTTATTGAAGGTCCAACCCAAGAAACTAGGCCAGAATTTCACCGGGAACTCTTGAAATCTAACCACATGGGTGAATTATGGGAAAGTGTGAAGGATGGAAATGCCTTCACCCTACATAGTCATTGCTCAGTTCCATTCTTACTCCATTTTAAAATGTAGATCTTGGAGCTGGAGATAGGGCTCAGTGGATAAGAATGTACAAGGATGACAGTCTGAATTCACATCCCATCACATGTATGAAAAACTGTGTGTGGCTGTGCCTGTGCCTGTAACCCCAGTGTAGTAGTGGGTGGAGACAGGAGGATCAAGAGAGCTTGCTGGCTGTCAGCCTAGGTACAGGTTCAATGAGAGTCCTTGGCTTAGAAGAATAAGTAGGGAATGTAGAGCCAGGCACCTTACATCATTCTCTGGCGTCTGCACAAGCATATTCACAGGTATGTACATACCATACATATATACATCCATACATACACACACGTATATCTGTATATCTTTACCTTAATTCAGATTATTTTCAAATTAGCATAGAATTATGAAAATTTAGGGGGTACTTATACATTCCTTATAGATTTTATTCTTTGTTTTCATAAGCAATCACCTTCATTTTGTCTACAATTTTTCCACCACTACAGTTTTTTAGGTTTTTTTTGGCCCAGTTTTATTAAAATTAGATATATTTTAAGTTTTGAAAGCATAAAAGTGCAAAGGAGCCAGGTTTGGGCTTGTTTTGTGTTCTCTTTCAATGGTCTTCGCTCAAGTGAATCTGCTGTTTGGTTCAGAGACCTTCTTGTTGTTTTACATGATAGATTATTCTCAGGCGAAAGCACAGACTTGCGTGTCTGAGTAGAGGGGAGAAGAATTTTCTACATTCAAAATTTGCCCACTAGAAAACTGGGAATTGTTAAGGGAGTGACAGGCCTGGAACTATTAGAAGCGTGCATCTCGACGCGAAGCAGTGTAGCCCCCATGTATGTTGTCTTCTGTACAGGTAGCAATTTTGAAGAGTTAGACTTTTTTCCTACAGCAATCTGAATGAGTGTGTTGAAATATTTAGAATCTGCTACAATGAAAGCCTGTTCCAGTAATCATCATGTGGCAGAGTAGAGGAAACAGAAAATATTTTCTGGTGCTTAAGTAGAAGGCCTTAGGTGACGGAGGCCTAGTCTCCTCTGTCTTCCACCTCCGCACCCCCAATGTCACATTTAGGACATGTGCCCCTTGCCTACACTATTCTGTGTATCATCTCAGAGGCATGCTTTCTTCCTAGCTCCTTGCACGTGCGGGTGGGAGGCAAAGGCAATGAGACAGGGTTTCTCTGGGTAGCCCTGGCTGTCCTGGAACTCTCTGTAGACCAGGCTGACTTCGAATTCAGAGATCCATCTGCCTCTGCCTCCTGAGGGCTGGGATCAAAGGTGTGCGCCACCACCGCCCGGCTCTTGGGGGCTTGTTTGCTTGTTTGTGTGTTTGGTTTTTGCCTCTTCTAAGGCCTTTACTTTTTGTACTCAGTTTAAGTATCAGTTGATCTTTGTTGCCTCCTCTGTTTGTGTACTGAAAGATGATCACATCTCTTTCTGAAACTATTCTTCTCTTCTAGTCTTTTTTTTTTTTTTTTTTTTTTTTTTTTTAAACTAGACTTCCTTTCAAAACAAACAGCTTGTTAATATTGTGACTCCCAGTCAGGCTGTGGTAGCACACATCTTCTACTCCAGCACACAGGCAGTGACAGGAGGATTCTACATAGCAAAACCCTGTTTGAAGACAGACAGACAGACAGGCAAACACACACACACACACACACACACACACACACACACACACACGCACACGCACACGCACACACGCACGCACACACGCACACACGCAGAGCATCATCTCAGCACAAAGTTTACCTTCTGTATCTCCTGACTTTCAGATGTGTGACTCTCAGATTTACACTTCTGCATGTACTTCCAGCTTTCTTTTGTAGAGAGTGTAACTTGTTTTGTTTTTAACATAATCTCTCCGCTTTGTTGTGGTCAACCACTGCCTCTCTTTCTGCTTGAAGGATTTTTAGTCTGTGGTAGACTCTTCTGTTTCGCCCATGTTCCTAAGTGAGAATTCTTTTGAGATACAGCCTACTTTATTTTTATAGCATCCAAATCATTGTGTGTGTTTTGCGGGGTGGGTTAAAGTCACCTTTCCAACTGAGATGACTCCCCAAACTCCATCAAAGCTTTTCCTAAATTCTTTTTCTTCTTAGGTCCAAATCAGTTTATGATCCCACTGTGATTTTCCTCAAGATAACATAAGTATCTAGCCATGAAGAATCTCAGTGTTGGAGTCATACAGTCCTCGGGGTGGATCTCAGATCAGCTGCTGTGCAACTTTGAGCTAATTATCTTAACTATCCCGAGCTTCAAGTGTCTCTCTGTAAAATGAAGATAATATTTATTTCCAAAGTTAGTTAGTGTCTCAACCTCAGGCCTGCTAGTGCTCAGCTGTTCCTAAGATTCTCTACCATGTTCATATATTCATCTTTCTGAGCCTGTGGCTGGTTCGAATGACTCAGAAGAAGCACTGTTCTGGATTAGAAAGGACTTTACAGGTGTTTAAGCCCTTCATCAGAAATCAGAGCTACCACAAGTGTCTGTCATGCATGACCTAAACAGCAGGCCTTGGTGTGTGCATTTTGTGGAGAAAGCCGTGGGGCCTGGAACACCAACTGGCTCATCCGAGCTCTCCCAAGTATAGTGTCTCTGTGCATTACATTCTGCTGTCACTGGGGCTTCCACTCCCCTCCATCAAAGGAAAATGAGAGCTGTGACAGGTGTCCCTTCACCCGAGTTAAAGTGTTACTAGTGACACTTGCTTGTGTGGGGCATCTATTTGGATTCTCTGTAGTTTGATACGTGAGATGCTAGTGGATTGTGATGTAACCTACCCCGGTATATTCTTACCATTGATTTACTTTTTTTTTTTTTCTTCAAGACAGGGTTTCTCTGCATAGCTTTGCGCCTTTAATTTACTTTTTACAAGAAATACAGAGAGTCAGCGTGGCCCCTTCCCTGGATTGTTAACCTACCAATCATTTAACCTTTAAATACTTAATATAACGACTGCTTCTCCATTGCTGCTCATTCCCTTCACTAGGAAGTGAGTGTGATGATGCTCCATGTTCTCCATCCCACGTTTGTTCCTTCTTGCATACATGCAGGAAACACCAACCTCTTGGTGGCCCTTACATACGTGTCAGAGATTCTTTAGTAGCCATAGAGACACTGCCAAGGGATTTAAGGCACTATGTCATGGGTAACAAGCCTGGTCATTTATTTCAAAGCTAGCACATTCTTGAATTTAACATTTGCAGAGTTGCTGGTGTGTTTGGCCCCATAGGCTTCCCAGTTTTTTTCTTCTGTCAGGGTTCTTAGGACTGAGAGGAGATCAGACGTGAGGGAGGAAATATCTCCTCGTTCTTTTGCTTTGCATTCCCGTGACTGTAGGTGAGGAGAGCCAGGCTTTCTCCACACATTGCCTTTTACCTTAGTGGAAACTTAAGAATTTTATTGTTTTCCCAGGCAGAGGCAAAATCTAGAGCATGGAGAGTAACTTAAAAACAGGCCTAGCGATGTGGCTCATTTGGTAGAGGGCTTAGCTAGTCATGAAGCCCTACAGTCTTCGGCACCAAATAAACTGGACATAGGGGCACATGCCCATAATCTCAGGATTCAGCAGGTGGAAGAAATGGAAGAGATGTTGAAGGCCTGCCTTGGCTACGTAAGAAGTTTGAGCCCAGCCTGGGCTTCATGAGACCTTATCTTAAATAAATACATAGATAAATAGAATAACATTTATATTTCTGTGTCAAGTGTATTTTTAGTCAAATTCCCCACAGTAGGGTGCTCCAGGACCACGAAGCCATTTGAGCCATGTCTGAGGAGGCACTGAACCACTGCTGTTAAGAGAGAAGAGGAACGCTGCATTTGAGTGAACTGTGAAATACCCAGGGAACATAATTTGGTAACTGGTTTACACTTGGGCGAAAGGAAACTTAGAGACTTGAAAACGACAGCTTTTCAGGTGATGTCACCAGGAAACCAACATGCCAATAATGAAGCTTTGAACCCAGAAAAGGAATCAGGTGGGGGACATTAATAGTGGGGTTAGTGATGGGTAATTTTATGACCTTTATAAGATACATACAGGGCATATTCTTAGAAATTTTGATCTAGCAGGTGGGAGTGGAGATTTGGAGGTAGACAGTAACCCTTAGCTCGTGAGAAGTCTTCTTTGACGTATTGTAGCAGCTGCTTTTCCTCGAGTGAGCAGTGCTTGAGGATGGGGCTGGCTGACACCTTAAGTAAAGATCAAGCGCAGGACTCTAAAAGGATTTGGGCCCATGAGGAGGGTTTCATCAGGGTTGCACTGCACCAAAAATGACAGATGGCATAATTAAGAAGAAACTTCAAATAAGATAATGACTATTTCCCTACTTATTAATGACTTAATCTTTAAAATTCCAGCATTTATGCTGGTTTAAAACTATAGAAAACTAGACAGGAAAGCATAACTCACGGCTGTATTCATTACCCAGATCCAATATTATTAACATTTGTCAATTGTGTTTCCTACGCTCACTCATAGGTGTTCTAGAACACAGGGTTGTGTGCGGCATCAATTTTGACCCTCATAGCCTTGGGTGGAGAATTGTCTGCACCCACTGGGAGGACGGACTGGCACAGGGCAGACTTCACTAGCCCCAAGCACCAGTAGTGCTCCTTCACTGTTGTTACCTCCAGTATTTGCATCTTAGCACATGGTCGAGGTTGCCTGGCTTTGGAGAGAGGCTAATGCTCCCATGTGTGTTTTCCTTTTCTCCATATCACGTAAGCTGGGTTTGGCCAGCTCCTTGAAGTTACCAAACTACTACTACTTTTTTTTTTTTTTTTATTTTAAATCTCAGATTCTAGAAGAAAGGAAACTGATTTGATTCTTTTAACTTTTATTTTCTCCTCCTCCTCTTCCCTCATTTTCCTCCTCTTTTCCTACTTTCTCTTCCTTCTTTAAACAGGGTTTGGTGCTTTGAATGAGATTGGCCGCCATAGGATTGTGTGTTTGAATGTGTGGACCCCAGTTACTGGAACTTTTCAAAACGATTTGCAAGTGTGGCTTTGTTTGGAGGAGTTGCTGGGGGGTGGGCTTTGAGGTTTCAAAATTCCATGCTAAGGCTCAATTTCTCTCTCTGCCTGCTGCCCAGATGGATGTAAAACTCACAGCTACTGGGTCTATGCCTCCTCTTTTAGACTAACCCTCTAAAGCTATCACCAAGCCCTCAATTAGATGCTTTTTTTTTTTTTTTAAATAAGAGTTACCTTGGTCATGGTTCCTCTTCACAACATTATAACAGTAACTAAGACACAAGGTCTTCTCATGGAGCTCAGGTTGACATCGGAGCCATAACGTGCTGTCTGGGACCGCCTCTCACTCTTGGGCTTGCTGCCTCTGCTTCCCAAGTGCTGAGATCACAGACAAGTGCCACCATGTCTGGCTCTGATTCCAGTGGGTGTAAGGTTTAAAGTAGAGTATACTTTCTCCAATTTATATTCACCGATCTGAGCAACGTACTTTCTCTTGCAGGAAACAGTGGGCTTATTTCTTTTGTCTAATTTAAAAGTGAGTAGCCATTTGCAGGAAGAAGGTAAGAGGCATAACTGTTTGACCTTTTCTAACTGTAGGAAATACAGTTGGAGCATGCGAAGCAAGCCTTTGTGCAACGAGACAGTGCCAAGACTGGAAAAGTCACAGCCATTGACTTCCGGGACATCATGGTCACCATCCGCCCCCATGTCCTGACCCCTTTTGTTGAAGAATGTCTTGTAGCTGTAAGTTTTCATTGTCCTAATGAAGGTGTTTTTCTCTAATTTGAGCTAAGTATGCTGGGATAGTAAGGAACAGTTCTTATGAATTATACAGTTTTTTGTTTGTTTGTTTGTTTTTGTTTAAAACACTACTATTTTTCTAATGTGATCACTTATATTACCATCCTTAAACCAAAAATGTTTTGGTTCATTTTAGTGGATAGGTTAATTGATTGTCTGGATGATAAAGGGAGCTTCAGGAATGTGTACAATTGTTTCTCAGTGTCCCCGGAGGACTGCACCAGGGTGGTTTCGTGTACTAAATTCTGCAGATACTCAAACCATTTATATAAAATGACATTGTCTTTGGATATTACCTACATGTATCTTCTTTGTACTTTAAATCATGTCTAGATTGCTTGTAACATCTAATGCAGTGTAAGTATTTTTAAATCTTTGTTACACTGTGTTGTTCAGGGAATAATGGCAAGGAAAAACATTTGCACAGTTAAGTGCAGACAGAATTTCTCCCCCCAAATCTTTGTAAAACTCGGCAGTTGGTTGCATCTGCATGTGTAGAATTCATGAATACAGAGGGTCTACCTGTATTAACTGATTAAAAAAGGGGAAAGATAAAAATTATTTGTGACTGTGTGCTAATTTTGCCTTATATTTTGAGATGTGTCCTATGTTGATTTTCATGTTTCCTCTTTAAGGAAAAAGAAACGTGCATGCGTGCAGGCACCTGCACAAGCACACACGCACTTTGGCCTCTTGTTGGAGTCATAGGTAGACCAGAAGCTCCAAAGCTCAGACTTTTCCTTGGCGTTTGGTGTCAGTTGGGGTTGCAGTGGTGCTTGTGTCAAGCAGAGCCCTGCCATTGTGTGTCATGGTTGTCCCATCCCGAAGGATGTCCAGCTGATGCCCTTACCTCTTGGACCTCCAGGGTGTCCTGCAGCATGCCGGGTAGTGGTTCTAAGCCTTGGCCATGGGATGTCTAGGTCACCAGGGAAGATCATTGCAGTGGAATACAGGTTTCCTGTAGGCCCATGCCTCACTGCTGACTCTCCTGTCAGCTACTTTAAATGATTGCTAAGTGAAGATTTATGTGGCTATTATTAAAGAGGTGCTTTCCTAATAAAAAATAGTTTGTCTTGTTAGGGAAGGATAGAATTTGAAACCCCAAACTGAAGTTCCATTCACAGAGGACATGCTATTTGTTTCCCTGTCTCCAGTGAAGAAAAATGTTTCCTTAAAAATTCTGATTATCAGAATTCTGATCAGCTTCAACCCCCACCTAAGCATATGGCGTCTCCAAGTCCTATCAGAATATACTTGCACATTAGCAATCCCACCAATGTAAAGTCTCGGGACTTAGTGACTATCGGGACTGGTTTAGATGTCATGACACATCTTGATATTAAGGTTGCATTATTAGTCACTTCTCATAGTGTGTGTGCACCGATAAAATCCAGTTTTGCATGTATGAGCACATACATGAGTGTGCCAGTTTGTATGTTTAAGGACTTAAGATTTGCTCTTTAGATGAAATAAACCAACTTATAAAACATTTCTAGCTGAAATTTGATCTCTGTAAATGACTACTTGTCCTGTTATAATCCTACACATGTATTTATTTAGTTTTCCAGGAGTTGTATATGGAAGTACAAGCCTTTGCCATGATGGGTTGCAGTTACTTTTAAAAATTACTTATTGCTTCAGTTCCAATATGAAAGGAAAATGCTTTAGATTATTTCTGGTTACTTCCAAAACAGCATTAAATATATGTTCCTTTGAAATCTCTTCACCTATTTATCTTTTTTTTCTTACTCTCGTTCTTGATTTCTACTCACCCAGGCTGCCGGAGGCACGACATCCCATCAAGTTAGTTTCTCATATTTTAATGGATTTAATTCACTCCTTAACAACATGGAACTCATTAGAAAGATCTACAGCACTCTGGCTGGCAGCAGGAAAGACGTGGAGGTGACTAAGGGTGAGTGTAGCAGAATTTTTGCTTCAAGTGTGTTAGGCTGAGAAAGGTAACCTGGAGTTAATATTAGAATTTTCTATCCCATTCATACATGTTAATTAATTGGTGATGTGTGGGCTCCATTCTGTGATCAGATAAGCTAAGGCAAACAATCTTCATGAAATTTTTGGTAAACTGAAGACAGCCTTTGAATGAAGACAAGATACAGTGTTTGTTGAATCTTTTCAGTTCTTATAAGAACTTGAGCCAAATTAGAAGGCGGGTCCATGGCCCTCAAAAATATGTGAGAGTTCCAGAAATGTATATTGATGATGGTATATGCTATCTGTGAACTCAGAGAAGATACTATCAGCATTTCAGTGGGATTTTTAAAAAAAAAAAAAAAAAAAAAAAAAAAACCCTAGAAAATTCACTTGGGGATTCTGGGTTTCGGTACCAGGAGCCAGATGAAGTGTCATACACACTTCCTTCTTTTCCTTGCCCTGTGATTGGAATACCATTCAGGGTCGTTCATTGGGAGTCTTCAGATGGCACCAAGCTTTTGCTTTGAGTGTTAGGGTGGCGGCCTGCCCTCTTTTCCATGTGGGTGAAGGAACTGGGGAGAGGTGGGATGATGCCATGATGACATGACATGTGATGATTTCCACTCCTCCACTGCTTTGAGTACATAAATGATGAACTTAGTGTTGCTCTCTCTGACTGACTGACTCTCTCTCTCTCTCTCTCTCTCTCTCTCTCTCTCTCTCTCTCTCTCCATACAGAGGAATTTGCTCTGGCAGCCCAGAAGTTTGGTCAGGTTACACCCATGGAAGTTGACATCTTGTTTCAGTTAGCAGATTTATATGAGCCAAGGGGGTAAGTTGTTTTTATTTTTTTAAAGTCAGTTTAATAAAAGGGGGGTTAGGAGTGAGGTGTAGGGAGAATACAGCAGGAGAGAGAGAAACCAAATAATGAAGGACAACAGTGAAATATGGAAGTGATAAAAGGAACATTCTGGAATTCTATAATGTGAATTTAAAAAATCTAGGCCTTAGTCATTGTTATCTTTGCTCTCTGTCCAGACGCATGACCTTAGCAGACATTGAGCGGATTGCTCCCCTCGAAGAAGGAATGCTGCCCTTCAATTTGGCTGAGGCCCAGAGGCAGGTGAGTGAGCAGGAATGAGATCTACCTGGTGTTTTCCACAGAGTTACCGGGCCCCTTACACTTCCGCTGCCTTCCCAGCATTAGTTTCTGATTCAATTGTTCTCCAGCTTTGCTTCCCAAATGCAGGCATTGGAAGGGGCTGAAAAGGGAAATTGTTCAGCAACCTTCTGGTGAACAGACACAGGGCCTGCATTTCTTAGAAAGACAGGACAGTTTCCCCAACACTAGAAATCCCAACACTCCCAACACAGCAGCTCCTTTCTATTTTCCATCTGGTACTGAGGGACGTGGGCATGGAGCACTGGTTCTTGTCCCCAGAAGCATCTGGCGTTGCTAAATGGAGGCTGTCTTTGCTCCTCAGTGGGGCACTGTCAGAGCATTGTCTCACAGCCATGCCTTCCGTTTTTTTTTCTGAGTATCAAAATGAGATAATTTTGTTTAGTCTGGAGTCATAGTTCAGAGGCTTTTAGACCTATTTTCTCTGTGAAAGGATTCATAAGTTATGTGGAAACAATGTTAGGAATGCTAAATTTTATTTTATGGTTAACAGAAGCCCATGTCTTGGAGTTGTACGAGTCAAAAACTTAAGACATGGGACCTCCTCACTTAACCCTTGCTCAGCTCTGTAGCTGGGACTGAGAGAGCATGCCTATTGCATGTGCTTTGCCTGCATGGCACTTGTAAAATAAATCCATGAACAGACAGAGCGTCATTTTTAGAAAAAGACCGCCTTTAAGGCTAAGCCATCTTCGAATCTTGTGAGACTTAACTGTTGTTGGCTTGGAGCTCTGGGTCTGTACAGAGACGCCAGTTTGACCACAATGGGTTGACTGGGGCTGCATTTTCAGGGTTGTCAGGCCTGGAGCCAGGACCCTCCTCCCTTTAGCTCCTTCCACCCAGAGGCAGCAGTGAGTTTTGTGTGAGGCATGGAAGTGGAAGGAGTGGGTGTGTGCTCAGTAAATCCTAACTAGGCACCTCTGGGAAAGCAGCTGGCTGTGGTTAAAAGAGGAAGCCGATTACCCCTGGTGCAGCAGAAAGAACTGTGTAATCCCGGGCAGAGGTGGAAGCAGCCTTGCTCTCCTCCCTTTGATTTCAGACACTGTGTCTGAGATAATTATCTCTTCGTCTGCATGCCACCAGCGATTGTAGAAATCTGGGGATTAAGGGAAGCAGAGGGGCTGTTTCAGATCTGCTTCCCCCTGGCAGCAGTGCCTCTCCCTTTTCCCTCTGTGCCCCTTGCAGCTTTGGAGGGCTCGTAAGGGGTGCTTGTTGATGCTGGCCACGAAAGGGTTAGAGGAGTCTGATGAACTCCGCTACAGTAGGAAGTGACTGGCTGATGCTCAGAGGTTTTAGAGCAATTCATAGCAACCCTACCTGAAACCTAGTGTGCTTTCTACTGCATGGACCCCACTGCGCCTGACAAATTCAAACAAGGCAGGTCATCTACTCGTGGGCCAGTTGATTTATCCCGGCTCCCTATAGCTGTTGCGCTGTTTGTCCTAGACAGGGAGCAGTGAAGGTGGACTCCTTTCCCCATGCCATTTGAAGAATAGACTGCATTTTGTAGCTTCTAAAAGTTAAATGGGAACCTGGAATTGGTTTGTTCTTTAGAGGAAGAGTCAGCAGTAAGGGCAGGTCCCTTCCTGTACTGTCTTTAAAGTACTCTCATTCATTATTTTGATGCCAGAACATTTTTAGTATCATGTGTTTTCATAAATGCAAATACAATAATATTCCTCCTCTGAATACTTCTCTCACACTGAAGGTAGAGTACTGGGGTAGAGTTGGTATTTGCAGAAGAAATGTTTTACCTTCTTAGACATGCATATTTCTATGTAAAGCTGTTTTCCATTAAATGACTGAAGATTTCAGATGATCTCATTGTATTGGAATTGTGTTGCATTGACAGCAGTTAAAATTCAGTGGGTTGGTAGCTGAGGTTGGTGATTGTTTTCATTGTTCGCTGATGTTAATTATCAGGCCTTTTGAAAACAAATTTTATTGAATGTATTTATTCATTCAACAGGTATTATTTGTTGCTGACTGTATGTCACCCTTACTTGACAGCTCTGTGGGACAAAGTTAATACTTTATTTACACTGACAGGATAGTACAATATTCTAAAATGTTTTGGCCTTAGAAATGTGAAAGATAGCCGGTCACAAGAACTACAGTAGACAGCTGACTGCCTAGAAATACAGATTTTAGGAAGATGGCCCAAATGTGGAAAAATTTTTTACAATCACCTATAATTTGCCCATCTAGTTATGATGGCCATTGTAAACATTTTGAGTGTCACTAGGTAATAGAGATGTCAAAATATTAGTATTAACTTTATATGTGTGTATATCAACAAATAATCTTAACAATAACAAAAGACTTCATATTCTACTCTTTTTTGGCTTTTTTCGAGACAGGGTTTCTCTATGTCGTTTTTGGTGCCTGTCCTAGATCTCACTCTGTAGACCAAGCTGGCCTTGAACTCAGAGATCCGCCTGGCTCATCTCCCGAGTGCTGGGATTGAAGACGTGCGCCACCACTGCCCGGCTCATATTCTACTTAATTCATTTTCTTTTAAATACCATGAAGAGCTGGAGTTGTGGCTGAGCTACAAAGAGCACTTGTTGCGCTTGTAGTGAACCTGGGCTTAGTTCCCAGCGCTCACATGGTGGTGCACAACCATCCTTACCTTCTGTTCTGGGAGATTCTATACCCTCACGGGTACCAGGTACACATGTGGTACATACACATGCATCAGGCAAAACACACACATGTAAAGAAAATGCCATGAAATATCTCAAGCATTTAATAAAGGTAAACGAATACCATAAATACTTTCTCAATCACCATGCCCTTTTCAGCTTGTCTTCTTTCATTTAAAAAATTTACTAAATTATTGTTATGTGTATGAGTGTTTCGCTTCCATTACATCTGTGTACCACATGTGTGGCTGGGGTCAGCCTCAGATCCTAAGACAAGTTGCAGACAGTTGTGAGCTACCATGAAGGTGCTGAGAATTGAACCCGGGTTCTCTGGAAGAGCAGCCAATGCTCTTAACCACCTAACCAGCTCTCCAACCCCTTATGTTTTCTTTATAAAATAAGAGTTTTGTGAACATTTTTTTTTAAACAGCATCATCTCTTCTTTGGAGATACCATTTTAAATGATATACTTTTTGTTTTAAAAGTGATTGTTATTTTATTTATTTATTATTTATTTTTGAGACACTATGTGGTTCTGGTTTGCTTGGACTTTGATATGTAAATCAAGCTGGCCCTGAACTCACAGAGATCAACCTCACCCTCCCAACCCTGTGTAGTTTTGTGCCTTTCTTGGAACTTGCTTTGGAGATCAGGCTGGCCTCGAACTCAGAGATCCGCCTGCCTCTACCTCCCGTGTGCTGGATTAAAGGCTTGTGCCACCACTGCCCGGCTGAGGGTGCTGATTTTTAAAGAGCCCAGTCCTTATTTTTTCTTCTTCTTGTTTTTCATTCCTGTTTCTTGCCTAATTTAAAGTAAGTATTTCATCATTAGAGATTACATTCATTTTAAATGTTTGGATGTATATATAAAAATTTTATCAATTCTTATTAGTCTGAGTATTAGCATTTAAAACCCAAACAATATTCAAATAAAAAGCCCAGCCAGTTTGATTAATCAAGAATGATGTCTTCTTGGTATTTTTACATTGACGTTTCCATGAACACTAATGAGAACTGAACATCTGAAAGATGATTCATAACATTATTTTTCATGTCATTATTTTATGTCCCAATGCAATTTCAGTCATGCTTAGTAGCCAAACACCTTTTATTAATAAGCATTTGATGACCTCAGATCTCATTTTATCCTTCTGTTTCACTTGTATTAGATGTAGATTTCAGCCAGTGATATGTTAAATAACCATACATGTTTCTGTTCTGTCCCCTCTCTGTCCTGGCTTCCTGCTTGCTGCTTGCCACTGTGCTCATATGTGAAGCAGAAGGCCTCAGGTGATGTTGCTCGGCCGGTTCTTCTCCAGGTCGCAGAGTCAGCCTACAGGTTTGGTCTGGGTTCTGTTGCTGGAGGTTAGTCACGGATGAGTGTCAGTGGTCACTTCTGTGTTGTCCTGTGGTCTCTCCTCCCGTTTCCGGCCTCCCTGCTTTCAGCATCATTCCCCAAGGCAGTTACCAGCCTGCATCTGTGGGGGGCACCACAGCAGAGGGGACTTTTCCTACACTTGAACGTGGGCAGCATCCTACAAGTGATGTTTTTCTCTCCCTTTTCTGAGGTTAGACTTTGCTGATGATAATACTTTTAATTTAAACTCTAGTGACATCCTTTTGCCAGGGGGCACTGGAATAAAAATCTACAAATAAGAGTATAAGAAGGTAGTTCACGAATTCTGTGCGCACACACACACACACACACACACACACACACACACACACACAAATCTGTTTTCAAATCTTTCTTTAATTTTTAATCTACCTGTCCCTTTCCCCCAACTCACCTTAATTCCGGCTGAGATAATGGCATTACTTAATTTCAGCTGTTGGGGCCACCGCTGTGTATCCTATTGACCTTGTAAAGACTCGAATGCAGAACCAACGATCGACTGGCTCTTTTGTGGGAGAGCTCATGTATAAGAACAGCTTTGACTGTTTTAAGAAAGTGCTCCGTTACGAAGGCTTCTTCGGACTGTACAGAGGTTAGTACAGCAGAGTGGTGCAGTGCTGCATTTGTGTAAGTGGAATCATAGCCAAGGTTTGGCTTTCCCAGCTCAGTGCCTGAAATGAATTAGAGAGAGTGTGTTAAAATGGAAATCCAGCAGATTCTCAATTATCCATGCTAATGGGTGTAGCTGTAGGCATCCAGGGCATGGCTAATCAAAACAGCCCATAGTCTGAAAGCTGTTCCTATTGCTCTGTTGTGTGTTTTATTTCTTAAAATAATAAATTATTTTTATACATGTTTTTAGTGAGTTTTTGAAAGGCTTATTGTTTGTGTTCTTCGAGTATTCCACCATCTAGCAGGGAAACGAATCCCAAGATCAGGACACAGCTTGCTTGAGATTTGTGAATCTCCTGGAATGTCCAGTGGTCCCCATTCCATGCTATCACTTTCCATGGGTTCAGTTATTCATGGTCAACCATGCTCTAAAAATACAGACTAGAAAATTCCAGAAATAAGCAACTCACCAATTGTAAATAGTGTACTAGTCTGAGGAAGATGATGAACTCACCTGTGTTTCTGCACCAAGATGCAGCCTTTGATTTGCCTCACTTATCTTCAGGTCAGTAGCATCTTATCGCTACATCCCACAGTCGTTTCCTCTCTTTCTCACATCACCGAGGCGTCATGTCAGCTTGTATTATCCCAGGAAGAGTGAGGACAGACTTACACTAAGAGACTTTGGGAGAGACCACATCCATACACCTTTAACGACAGGATATATCTAGGGTTGTTTTATTAATGTTATTGTTGCTCATCTCTTGCTGTGTCATGTTTTTAAATTCCACTTTTCCTTAGGTATGTACATATAGGAAAAGTGGGATGTACAAGGTTTGGAGTGTCAATCACCCACTAAAGGTCTTGGGATAGTCTGCTGTAGATGCTGCAAAAACTAGTACTGAATCAGGCAGATAACCAAGTGTCCACTGGAGCCTTGCTGCTTGCTCACCACATCCTGAGTTAATTGCCCCTTTCCTTCATCTGAATGGATTTGATTCACACATAGCCATGGCATTCTCTCTGTCCACCTGCTTCTTTCACATGTCAAGTTTATTAAACAGTGTTAACAGGAGGAAAAAGTGCATCATTACTAACCATGGGTCCCACAGACCTTCTGTTCTGTCAGGCTTGGCCTGAGGAGACATGCCCTTACTCCCTTTGCTTGCCTTTTGCAAAGAGCAGATCTGTACATTTTCTTAAGCTCCAATGCAGAACTATCAGGTGGTTTATGGCGGGCCCTTTGCCATTTGTTGAATGGCACCTCTTCCCTCCTGGCGATCCTAGCGCTTGGTCTTGGAGAAGCAAAGAGTGTCTTGTACTCTGCTGAGGTATGATGAAAGTGACAGCCCTGAGAGAGACCTCTAGGCCTCTTCTGCCACCTGCTGACTTTAGTCTCCAAAGTAAGCTGCTGAGTTAATGAACACAAACCCTGTCACCTTAGAAGCTGGGGCTTCCAACTGCCGAGTTCCATTCTGCAGGTGCCATTGTGTGGGAGATACCCCTCATCAAAGGCCTTTTGATCTTTTCTCTCTCTTCTCTCCTTTGCCCCCTGCCTCCTATTACAATTTGGAAGGCCTTTGACCCTAGATGATTAATGATGACCCCTGTAGGGTCACCACCTTCCATTTGAAATGCTTTTCCTCTTTGGTGACAACAACCTTTCAAATAAAATGGCTCCCAGGTAGTACAAGGTTAATGTCACAGTTACTGCTCTACAGTAACTCAGGTAAAAATGACCACCTTACCTGCATCTGTGGTGGTGGTGGTGGTGGTGGTGGTGGTGTGTTTTAAAGGAACACTTTGAACTTCTAGTGTGCGCAGCTGTCAAGTCTTGATGTTGCTTTGCTGCATACTTTTATGGGTATTGAAATAATGGTAGGGATGCCTTTTCAGTTGTGAGAACCCTGCCTCTCACACAGTGTTATTCCTTCGGTTTGCTTGTGTTTTAACTTTCTGTCCCCTTTCTTGCCTCTGTGACTACTCCTGGCACATCCCGATTCCTGGTTATATCTAGATCTTTCTCTAGGTGACCTCACCTTTTGACCCCATGGACTGAAGAGCAGAGAGGGCACTGAAGCTGAGTGCCTGGCTGTGAAAAACAGTTCATCCCTCTTGAGGATGGAGCTGTGGGTGTAGAGAGAAGATACATTGCTTTTAACTTCCAGATGGGAGAGTGAGCTGACATAGAGAGAGGAGGCTCCTTCTAGGCACCAAGAGACAGCCCTTGCCTGTTTCCAGGTTTATAAATAGCCATTTCTCTAACCTGCTTTGGGTGCACAACCCCTCAGGGCAGGGACTGCATGTGTTTGTCAGGATGATAAGTAGAATGTGAATATAAGATTAGCACCGGGACTCACTAATGTTCTTTTCTTCCTGAGTCTTTTTCTTTGCTAGAGGATGGATTTTAAAACAAAAAGTTGACTGTAAAACTCTTGCTTAGTAGCTGTCTTTAATTTGACTCTTGAGCAAAGAGATAATAGATAGTTAAAGTTAAGAAGAATAAGGCCCTGAAGATGATGTATTTCTATTCTGGACTGCTGAGGGACCAGTACTCTTGAGTTTTTTGTGCACAATCATTGTGTGTGTAAATGGGCCAGAGAGAGACTAAATGAACTGTAGGTAACCCATGGGAAATAGTCACTATTAAAAATAATAGAGATAAAAAGACAAGTAGTTCTTAACTCAGCCTTTATATATAAAATTATTATATAAGACATCCTCATGCGACTCTCTGTATGTTTCACATTAAATATAGTATGATAGTTTCTTGAAGTTTTATAATTATAGAGGAAAATGGTCTAAGGAGGACTATAAACTTGCTGCTGTTAATACTCTGTACTGGCAGTAGTTGAAATGTTGGAGTTTATCACTAATTTATAAATGAGCTATGAAACATTAGACATTTTCTCATATTTTAGAATTTGCATGAGATAGAGCTTTTCTCCACCATAAAATATGTAGTTGATCATATTTCCTAAATAGGATAATTTGAAAATTTGGTACAAATGAAGTCTCTCTCCTATTTAGAACTACCTCTGCATATGCTTTCACAAATGCTGGGCTGGCAAACCACTGTGAAAGCGGGTACCTCTGCATCATGTTTTTATTCCAAGGCTATTGGTTCCATGCCACACTATTTTTTTTTCTCACAGCAGGAACACTGGAAGCTGAGTTTGTATTTAGAAGTAGTTCCCTATGGGATCAGAGTGAGGGTTAGGTCAGAAGTCTGACAGTGCTTATGGCTTGTGGGTTTGCTTTTGTCTTCCCTTTGGCAACTGCCAGCATCTGCCACAGCCCTGCAACTTACGGGGGGGGGGGGGGGGCAATAATCAGAACACACATCTGGATCCCTGCCCCTGCTCACCAGGAAGGCTGCTCGACAGCAGTAGAGTTCAGTGGAGTGAGTGAGCGCCTTGGAGAGTTGGGAAACCTAGAATTGTGAGCTGGTGAGCCCCGGCTTCCTGCGCCCAGCGTAGGGCTTTTGCTCTAGTCCCAGGACTGTATTTTTTCCCACAACTCTTGGTTGTTGGGAAGGAACACCTTAGGAGTCCTGTGACTCTGGTTTCAAATTCCTCTTTCTTTACAAGAAAATGACTCCCTCTTCTCAGGTATTTTTGTAAATTTTGAACGTCTAACCCTTAGACTAAGTGGATAATCTAGGATTCCCTGAAGTCACTCGTAAAAATCTTTGTTTCCTCCCAGGTTTCCAGAGCGATTTAACTCACTCAAAGGTGTTTGAGACTTTAATGAATTCCTGACAGTTCTTTTGCTGTGAATGAACTGCTTGAGCAAATTGAGTCAGTCATTGGCCTGCCATAGTCTGAGCTGGTCTAAGAGAAACAGTTGCTGGGTAGTCATCCATAATCAAATGTTCTTAACGTTCCAGACATAACTAGTTGCTGCTTTTGAACTGATAGCACCCCTCTCCTCTCCAGTGCCCAGGGCGTAAGATGAGGAGCCTCCGACATTGGGAGATGTTTTGGGAGGACTTTGGGCACAGGAAATTTACCCAAGAAATATATTGAATATATGTGTGTATATATTCATCACAGTTCATGAGAGATACTACCTAAAGGATTTCTGTTTCTGTTGGTGGGAGAACCCTAAAGCTTGTTTTTGAAATAAAAAATATAAGAAAAAAATCCCAGAAAAGCAAATGTGATCATTGTATGAACCATGCCTTAATTTAAAATGAATAATAAAATAAAAGTCAGTCCCTACAAAAATTAAAAATTATTCAAATTAGCCCATTCAATCAGACGTGCAAAATTTTAGAGCTGTCTATTTCAAATTGTTTTTGTGGTTCCAAGCAGTCATCCTCAATCCTGGCATGTTCTCAAGGTGACATCTAGAGGATGTTGTGGTGATATTTCCGGAAGCCATTGATTGCAGTATATTCTAGGAAAACGTTAGTGGACAGCTAGTTAAAGCCACGTCTCTTGTTATGGTTGGTGGCAGTGTAGTTGATAGAATCTAAATTCAGTGGGTTTCTCCTGAGAGCTCTCCATCATACTTACTCTTGTGGATAAAAATAGACCTAAAAATCCTGACACTAAATAAAACCATTCAAGTTTTGGTCGTTCTTACTGGCAACACTTAATGACATGTGCACCTTTGAAGAGACCACAGTTCCTTCCTGAGCTCCCTTGAGTCATCCTTGCCCACTCTTGCCCAGCAAAATGTTCATTTTGTGCAGAATGGGCTGCTTTGAATCTAATTTTCACGCCCAGTTTCTTTACATTTTCATTTATGATGTCAGATTATAGAAATCAAAAGACAGATACTCGCTTGTAGGAAATCAGGAGTGAGCAGAAGACTTGGACACTCATTCGTAGACATCGAGGCAACACATCTGACCTGGGGTGGGTGAGGAGTGGGTACGTAGGAGAAGTGAGCGTAGCCAGTTCCGGAGGCTGACAGGTTTGGGGATTTTATGTAACCTGGAGGAGAGATTAATGACAAATCGGTTTCAAACTTCTGGAACAGTAGTATTTCAATGGCTATTGTCCTTGTTGAGATTGAAATGGATTAAACTTCATAGTGTAGATGCTAGATGGCCAGCATATGCAAAGTTACCACGCACTCCAGTACAAAACTGAAGGAGACTGTATGACGCTTCTCCCCTGTCTTTACTTCTGGGAAACCCCAAGACAGAAGCATCAAAAGACCTGCTTTTTTCTAAACTTTTATCAATACTTAGACTCCCAAAGGCATCCTGAACCCTAGTGTAGACTGCGGTCAAAAATTCTAATGAATCATAGAACCCAAAAAACAAGCATTGAAATCCCAACTGCCCACCCCCACTCTCCTGCCCACCCCCACTCTCCTGCCCACCCCCACTCTCCTGCCCACCCTCCACTCCCATAATCTAGCCACCACGGATAATCTAGCTGCTCTGAGAGTCTGTGGAGAACTGGACTGTAGTGAGGCTTTGAAACAGGATAGTGTGTTTGCCAAGGTGGAGGAGCCTCCTGCCCGGGGCAGTATGAGTCAGAAGCAGATCAACTCTGCAGTGGGGAGGAGGGAAAAAAGAAGACCTGAACTAGTGTGGAGAGAAAGGCATGAGATGAAAAGCTGTAAGGCGGGCTGTATGGAGTGCTGATGGCTGCCGGGTGAGGGTTAATCTGACGTTGGAAGCAAGGGGGGCTCTCTGGAGACGAGGGGACAAGTATAGTGAGGTCAGGAGGCTAAGACAACACAGAGGGTTACCACTGGGTTCAAAGTGTGCAGGCTGTGGCTTCAGGGAGCAGGGGTGTCAGGTGTATTCATTTTCGTACTAAATTCCAGCCTGCATGCCTTCCTTCCACCCTATTATGTGCAGGCTATTCCACCTTTCTTAGGGCTGGCACTCCTGAGCTGGCCTTTGTCAGAACTAACACAGCTTTGCAGCCTTAGGTTGTGAGTTCCTTGCTTGTGAGAGGCCCTGTTGCCTTCACAGAAGACCTGCTTGGCTTGTGTAGCGTGGTTCAAATAGCAGTTACGTTGGTCACAGTTTCCATGGATGATGGAGCTGACTTCTGATTACTGCCTTCTCCAGAGAGCCTGGTATTCATGACGGAGTGGCAGATTGGGAGGTGTGGCGTCACCCACCTGGTTTTGTTCTATGAAAGGCACCTTCTAGGAGGAAGTTTGAGCAGTGTGTTCTCTGGAGAGAAAAGCTAAACATGAAAAGCCTGGAGCCTGGTGGGAGAGTTGTTAACGAACATGAAAATATCCATGTGAGTCTAGCTGCAGGCAGGCACTCTCGGGTGCCAGGGACCAAGCTGCCAAGCTGTTACCTGGAGTCTGTTCCCAGAGAGAAAGAGGAGGAGAACAAAGGTTTAGTGTTGTTATAATGGGAATGATACAGTCCACCTCTGAAGCCTTTACTGTGTGCTTGGCACTGTTCTTAAGATTTGTATAAACTCATTTTATCTTCATAACTAGCCGAAGAAGGTGGGACCCTGATTCTTCCCACTGGGGAAGGGGTGAACACTAACGCACAAAGAGATAAGTTCATTTACAGACAGCTTCACAGCCAGTAAACAACAGTTGGAAGTTAAACCTTGCAGTGGGGCCTCAGGCCTGTGCCCTTAGTCTTGGGACCCCTCTGCCACTCGGGAGAAATTACAGTGTCAACAGTTGCTTACCAGCAGAAGTTGGGACCTGTTTAAATATTTAACTAAAAGATTGTATTTGAACTTAAACAACCATTGAAGATGCGCTTTATTTCTGTGCTGTTTTTTTTTAGGTGGGGACCCTAGACTCAGTCCCAGTGCCCCCAATTAAGGAGGGCTCTTCCAACAATAGGTATGATGCCATGGTGATAGCATTGTATTACCCCTTACCCACTTCTGAATCAAAGGTGTTATTCAGCCTGAGTTGCCCTGTAAATAAAAGACGAAATGCAAGGCTACAGCTTGATGAGGTAGAAAGAAGCATGCCGTTATGAATATGTTAAATAAATGATGAGGGTCTTGGGCTTTGTATACATTTGTTCTTTAAATTATCAAAATAAACAGTAGATAGTAAGTAGCATTTTTATTTTAACAGTGGGGAACACAGAGTTTGAAGCCAAATGCAGGAAAGATCTCTCAACTAGAAAAAGGCACAAACCCAGAATTGCAACCCCGATCTGTCCATTTCCAAAGCTTATGCCTTGCCACTCAACTGCTACCAACTATGGGGATAAATAAGCTTTAACTGGGCTTGAATTGTTAATGAGCTTTTCCCCAGCCTTTGCCAACTCTGAAATTCTAGAATTACCTAATATTTATGAAGTATTTATAAAAAGTTCTTTGGTACGGAACAGTGTAGTAGGTCTCTGGTTGAGCACATTGCTCAAAGGAACCTCCTTTTGGGATGCTGGTGTGGGCTCCGTGCCCACACCTTCAGCTCCGTTCTCATTGACTGCTCAAAGGGGGAAGAAACAGTGTGATTTATATTTTCAACCCGTGAAATTTGAAGAGAAAATACTGCATTAATTCTGTGCCCTGTAAATCTTTTCTCGCATTAGCAGCCTTCTATTAAAATGTGCCAAGGAAGAATTGCCATGTGTGCTGACGGAGTTAAGTTAAAAAGAGAAGATTAGAAAAGAGACCGCACTAATAAATTTCATCTGAGGCAGTTGGAAAATGGAGTGCTGTTTTGACAAGTTAGAAACAACACACACACATCCCGTTTCTGTTTGGAATGGTTAAAATGAATTTCTGGAGACCACCAGAAACATCTTATATTAGAAACCCGGCTTTTCTGCTGAGTTACCCAGATGTCAAACACATATGTTCCTGAGCTTTAAGTGCTATTGTAATGAGGTGCTGTAACTGGAATGGTAACTGGAGGCTTTCTAAACCAAGTTACCCTTCCTCCGAGGACCACGTCTAGGAAGAATTATTGGAATCCCCACCTCTGTACTTTTCACTGTCTGGCAATTTATGATGCCTTCAGGAGGTCTTTGTTCAGAGCTGACAGTGTTAAGAATGGTCTGTAACCTCCTAGTGTAACCTGGAGTCACGTGTGTTTTCCCGTGGAGCCGGAGTAGAGTAAAGAACAAGAATGGTTCTCTCCTCCTCCTTGCTCAGTGCCAGCACCTGGCCCAGGTCTTAGGAATGGATGTGTAGTTTGGTTTTGTTCTTTTGGGGAAGTCTTCATTTAATATGAGGAAACGTGGTCTCTGATTATATTACTTTAGTTTTGTTGTTGTGTTTTTTAAAACTACCTACAGATGTCCTCCAGCTGCTTCTAGAACTTCCTGTTAACCTTGCTTTTTATCTTAAAAGTCACCTCATGTCTACAGAATTTGGTCCATGCTCCTTAGTGTGACTCAAATGTGGTACTAACCAGGTGAGCTGACAGGTTGGAGCAAGACTGCCTAGGTGAACCATGTTGCACATCCAACAGCCAGGTGACCTGCAGCTCCTTGGGAGTCAGCCTCATTTTCTTTATGGTTTGAGAGATGATGATGATGATGATGGTGATGATGATGATGATGATGATGATGATGATGATGACGACGACGACAATGTAGTTTTGGTATTGTGCCAAATAAGATTGTCATTTGAATCCAGTGTCTTAATGTATATGAAAAAACAGATGTAATACCTGGTGTGCAGTATATGCCCCTTTTGAAGCCATCATTGTTAGGTCTGTGGTTCAGCCACAGTCTCTGGTCATCTTGCTGATTTTGAGAGGACCATGATCTTGAGATTTTGGTACTCTTCCACATGCCATTCCTGCCTTCCATTTGCTTTGATCTCTTCTCCAGAGAGCTTGGGTGGACTCCCAGCGTCCCACAGCAAATAACGCTGCTTCTTTGATACACCCCCATCCTGCAGGCAGAATAACGGGTTCTCCCCACAGTGTTATGTTGCTACTTTGATGCCCCTGTCCTCAGGTACTTACCAAACTGGTTTCATGTGTCTTTGTCCTCTTTCTAGTACCCGTAGACAAGTAGAATAGCATGTGTAGTTTGGTGGACAAGAAGGGCTGTTTGTAAACTGAGATTTTTTTTTTTTTTTCTGAGAAGTCAACCATCCCGTTTGTGTTCATCCCAGTCCATTCTACTGGGCACAAGCAGAAGGCATTGGGGAGATGGTTGCTCCATGAATAAATATTCATTGCTCCATTTTTAGTCTGAAACAGAGGGTTTTCTGTTTTGTTTCTTGATGTTCACAACACATCACTGAATTTATAGCAAGAAGGACAAGTTTCAGCCAGCTTCCAGGCTGGCTGAACTGATGGTATGTAACACTACTGTCATCTAGTTCCAGGCTGGGTTTTAGTCATCATTAAAGAGACTCATAGGATAGTTATGAAGACAAGAGATCATCATTCAAATCTCAGTGTCTTCAGGGTTGCACTATGATTTAATGATGAGAAAAATACATGTAGCAAGTAAATATTTAAGCATAAGTAGAGGGTTGGCCCGAATGCAGAAGGAAAAAAAATCAAGATTTTGGGTAGTAATAATTGCTCACATTTTCTTAGAAGAAATTAACATATCACTGCATCATAACAGAACCTTTCTTCAAATTACAAGTTGCCTCTTCAGAGGTTGATAGGCACTGTCGACTCAGTGCTTGCTAGTGTGTGAGCACCAGCTGGAGGCTCTTCCCACTCCCTCCAGCCCTGCTCTGGGTCATCTGGGGTGTAGGGAGCACAGCCTCCCCCAAGCTAGCGAGGGGAAGGGAGGGGAGGCTTTTTTAGTATGCGTGCACATGAGAGTGAGTAAAGGCAAAATCTAATGACGATCTAGGGGCAGCAGTTACCCTGGAGCCTGCTTGGCTCACTGGGTCCAGAAAATAGCCAGGCTCTGTCTGTGTTTTCTCTTTTGGCGGTCCCATACTTGGTGCCCTACGTTCCCTTTTGCTCCACTCACCCAGTTCCTTTGCTTATTTGTGGTTTCTGCTTCCTTGTGACCTTAGTTGATGCCTAGCATCCAACTGGCCATTGTCTCCTCACCATCTGAGGCCTCTTTCCACTTTTCTGCCCCTGTGCAAATCAGGATGCATTGCCTCAAAGACTACACAGTCATGCTGCTGGAGAGGGCTTCTTGAATGGGCCAGCTCCATTTTACAGAGTTCAGGTTGCCAAGTCCCTGGCTGCTTAGCTCTTAGTGGTCTACATATTATCCAGTTAGCAGAGGCCCCAGGAATTCAGTAAGATCTGAAAATACAGAGGAGACATTACAAACTCGAAGGCCTTAGGACCTCCGCCCCCATAAGCTGTGTCAGGGACAGGCAAAGGCTACGGAGAAAATACTTCTTAATCACGGAACAATTGTGTGTTGCCTGCTGGTATGAACTCTTGACTAGGAAGAACTTGGCTTTGAAATCATCTCGCCATTTACCAAACGCTTACCATCACTTAAGCTCCAGAAACCTTCATTTCTTCTCTGTAGGGTGGTTACTAGGATTAAATGGGTTAATAGAGACCTCAAATGGTGCCTGGCACATAGGGAGCATTATATGGGCATGTCTTAATTTTTCTTAGTGTCAGCATCCTCATTATCATGTAGTTCCACGGTGAAATGGACTGACTGTCCCACCTTTTTTTTTTTCCTAAAACACCAAGCTGTCATGTTCTGCTCTTAAATAGTCCTCATTCCCCCCTTTCATATTTCTAAAAGGAAAAAAGGAAACTTTTCTCTATTGCGAGGATAGCAACAGGACATATAAAATGAAAGCCAACACTGGGCACTCACTGGTCTGCCTTAAAAGTAGGGTGGGGACCTTGACAAATTGGTTGAATAGATTGTGTCCAAAGAAAAGAATGTCACCTGTCTTAAACAGACATCAGAAAGAGGCCCAAGGTTGTCAGATCTGTCGTTCTTTCTTGGCAAAGAGCTTGGATGGATTATGTTTGAAAACTTCTGCTACTCAATCAAGCACATGTATGGGTTTGGAGACATACAGCCCACAGACTGCAAGCTCTGGCCTCAGGCTGCAGCTTTAAGAACATGTGTGATTATACTTATCCCTGGAGAAGGCTGAAAGTGAGATTTATGTATGTGAGTTGAAATTGTACTTGTGGATACATACACACACACACACACACACACACACACACACACACACACACACACACACGAGTTACCTGTCTCCACAACGTGGCTAGAGTTGGTTTTAAAAATATAAATTTGCGCTAGGTATAATTGGCCTTTAATCCCACCAGAGGTAGGCAGATCTCCATGAGTTCAAGGCCAGCCTGGTCTACATAGTGAAGCACTGTCTCCAAAAAAGAAAAAAAGAAAGACAAGAAAAAGAAAAAAAATAAGCATCACTCTTATGCTTCAAACTCGCTCCTCGTTTCTCATCTAACAGAACAAACGAGGCGGAGGGTGCCAGCCTCTGACGAGGCTGTACCATCCAGTGCTCACCTCGGTTATGCGCCTCTCATCTGCTCTTCATGGGCCAGGCCCACATTCTCCATCTTCTAGAGCACACAGGGCTCACTCTCCCTTGTTTTCAATGCCCCTTCTGTTTCTCACGTGGAAATTAATTTTCTCCAGTTATCAAGTCCCAGAAAGGCCTCTCCCTTCATAAGATCATGCTCTTGATTTGTTCCTGCCCACCACGATGTCATAGTTGTCCCCGTGACTGAATGACTGCACTGTGGGCCTTTAAGGGAGTAAGAGAAAGGTGTGTGTTAGGAGGAGGTGGAGGGGAAGGAGCAAGCTCCCCAAGATAATGAGGTTTCCTATGTTACTAACACTGTTGACTTACCCAATGTGCAAACGGTCCAGAATGTGCAAGGGAATTTACTCAGGGCTGATGTGGCTATTAGAAGTCAGTTCTTAAATTCCATCACAAGTGTTCTCATTAAAGGTAATAGCAGAAAATTGCAGCAAAGATTGCCCCCGTTTTCAAGTGGTGATCCCCTCTGCAGAGCTGTTGATTTGTGTAGTTAATGCTAATTTATTGAATATGCTTCTGCTTCTTGTTGATTTTTAGGTTTGCTGCCACAGTTACTGGGAGTCGCCCCGGAGAAGGCCATAAAACTTACAGTAAGTCTTTGAATTGGGGCTTCTTGTTAAGAGACACAGACTCAACAGTCTAGCAGGTATTCTTCTGTGATTCAGCAGGTTTGTGGTCCTTCAACCATGCTAATTAGTTTGATGGTCAGAGCAGTCAGCACATAACTTCTCCTTGTTGTCTGTGGAACATTAAACATCCAAAAATGTTGTAATGAGCTTGGAGATGACGGTAGGTGGCTGCTGCCGTGGCTTTTCATCATCTGCAGCAGCGGTGAAGTTCCCACAATACCTGACATAGTAGGCACTTGACACCTGTCATCTTACCCTTGCAGTTTAAAGTGTGGTTTTCGGAGTACAGCGGGTGAGGCCAGTAGGGTTCAAGTAGCCTAACTCATGAGTCAGAGAACCAGAATGCCGAGTCAGGATTTCAGACCTCTCAGTATGTCCTCTCACACTTATCCAGATGCTTTGGAATGCATCTTTACAGCGTGTTCGAGGAGCATTCTAAGCCAGATGCTGAGAGCTCATTGGTCTGGTTGAAGCTTGTCCTAGCTCACCTGCAGGTGGTTGGTACCCATTTTCAGTGTCTAGAGAGTGAGGAGATACTACGCGTACATCCCTAAGGCCTCAGAGCCCTAGAAAAGTCAACTCTGGCTTTAGCCTGGGCTGTATAGCCTTGGTCCCTGTAATACTTCTGTGTCATTTGATGACAGGACTTTGAGAGAGCTAGTCTCTGGCCCATATCTGTCCAAACTATGTAATTGTTGTTTCTTAAAATTGCTTATAGTACCTACCCCAGAGATTATACTCATTTTTTAATGTGTATATCTGAGAAGTTTATGTCTGTGTGAAGATATGACAAGTGTGTGCAGGTGTGAACATATGACAAATGTGTGCAGGTATCTCTCGGAAGCCAGAAGAGGGCATGGGCTCACCCCAGAGCTGGAATTGCAGGCAGTTAGAAGCCACTTTACAGTGCTGGGGATTGACCTTGGTGCCTCGAAAAGAGCATGAGACATTGTTAACTGCTGAAACATCTCTCCAGCCCCCTGAGGAATTTTTAGATACTAAATATCTACTAAGCTGAAAAAAACAAACTAACAAACAAAACTAAAACTACATTGGTTTCAGTGAGGAATGCTATTTTAAATTAAATCTTGTTAAAAGACTTATTATGACTTTTAATTATAACTTATAAGACAAGTTTTAAATTTTAAAATGTATGTTTTCATCTGTGCTATCAATATGTCTCCCTTCTCATGCTACTATAATTGCAGGACATTTTTAAACTTTTGGCTCTTTAGGCCATTTTTCTTTTAATTTTTCTACCTGTAATATCAGGTATGCCTATATATATTTACCTGTCATACAGGACATATATGTGTGTGTGTGTATGTGTGTATGTCATATATATGTACACACACACACACACACACACACACACACACACACACACACACACGACCTGTATGCTATTAAGAGTCTCTCTTAAACTATTTTAAGATCTGTTAATTTGTGCAATCAACTGAGGAAAAAAAGTAACATATATTGACAGAAGTATATTTGTGTGTTTAATGACTTTCTTTAGATTTTTCATCAGCCTCTATAAATATTTCTCTTCAAGGTGAACGATTTTGTGAGAGATAAGTTTATGCACAAAGATGGCTCGGTTCCGCTTTCGGCAGAGATTTTCGCTGGAGGTTGTGTAAGTATCTTTTCTACATTTCTGTACTGGAAAGCTGTTCTTCATACATGTGTCAGTGCTGCGACCAGCACATGGTGTGAACTAAGGCTTCTGTTTGACCCCAGATCCTGTACAAGGCCAGAGTTTCCTAGACAGGCTGTGGTTCCTGAGGGGAAGGGTAAACTGTCAATCTTTCTGCCTGATCTTCATGCCTGTTACCATTTCTCATTGCTTTGGGTCAGTTCTGCCGTCCGCTCATTTGCCTTGGGAGTGTTTGGCCTTTGAAAGGCTTTGCCAGCCCTTTCTGAAATTTCCTCACAATACCTTGTTTCCAGTGGCAGACTCTGCTGGGTCCAGCATTAAGCTTGTACCTTGCAGCCAGCTCTTGGCGTGGCTTTGTCTTGCAAGTGGCAGCGAACCTTCCCCCTTCCAGGGCTTCTGGGAGAAACTCTGGGAAGCAGATTGCTGAGGGTGTTCTGCCTTGTCAGAAATGTGTGGACTGATTGCTTTGGGATATGGCTGAGCAACCTGCAGCTCATTCTAAAGCTCAGCAGAACATTGTCTAGCTGTGTCTCATGGACCAGTTTGTCCATGTGAATGCAAACCCTTCAAGTCAATTAACTCTTGCACAAAGGCTGGAGCCATTTAAAGATAAGGTTCACTAAGTAAACTCACTTTGATCACCCAGGCTATCCAATATTGGTATATTTCCCTTCTAACCTCACGTAACTTTCCATATAAGAAAAGATGAGGTCACATTTTTCTTTTCTTTTTAAATTGGCCTGTTCAGGCAAGAAATAGACTCTCCCCCCCCCCCCCCCCCGCCTCCTCCTTGAAAATCAGTGAGTTTAGAAGCAGACACCTGATGATATGAAAAACTTGTGTGGAAGAGACTCACTATCTATCTCAGGCTGAATGTAGCAGTGCCAGGAGCCCATGTTCCTGGTAACTTTTATGAGAGGATGGAATTTGGCTGCTGCCTGTCTCTGTTTGATCACTGACCTGTCAGAGGTGGCCAGGTAGGGTCCCTTGTCCCTGAATGTTTAGGAGCATTCAGGATGGAAAGGGGAGCCTTTAATGTCTTCAATGCAAGGGACACATGGTAGTAATAAGAGACTTAAGGAGTTCAGAAGTACTCCCCTTAAGGACTCTTCATCTCAAGCAAGCCTGCCTTTGCCATTCAAGTTGCAAGACTTTCTCATTTTTAATTAATGAATTAATTTGTGTATGTGTGTGTTTGTGTGCCTGTGCACATGCATGCATGCGCCCGTGCATGTGTGTCTCTTTGTGAAAGCATTTCAAGTGTGTGCTGCCTTGACAAGAGAGTTGTGAGCTCCCTCAGGTGTCTGCTGGGAACTGAGCTGGGGCCCTCTGGAAGAGCCTTCTCTCCAGCTTGTTTCCTAATATTTAAATACGTGCTTCCACAGGCTGGATCTAGCACAGTCCTTCAGGATGCTGCATGAGCCTAAGGTACTGGATAGGTGTCTCTCCAGGCGGAGGTTAGCCCAGTCCTTCAACCTGTTGTAAAGAGCCTTGAGCCAGCAGGATATTTTGATCAGGTAAAGGTGGAGGTTTCATTTTGTATTTTGTAAGTTACATTTTTTTAAACTTCATAGACATATGATGCTGGAACCGTGTAAGAATTTAAAATGAAAATTCATTTTATGACTCTAGTCAGGTAACCATCATGGCACAGAGCCTGGAGATGTATTTTTTCCTTAATGCAGGCATTTTGCCCACACATGTACTGGGGTGCCGAGGAGATCGGCCGGGGCATGCATTGTCAAGGTGCCCTCTGTAGGTGGTCTTGTTTTCAAGTACGGTGGCCCATTTCAAACACAGAGCACAGACTGGCATCAGAAGTAGTGCCTAGCTACTGTAAAGAGACACAGCCCCTTTTCAAGCCTGATCTAAACACAGGCTTAAAATTGGAGTCACTCGGGCTTTACAGCTACTTAAAATATCTGTGAAATGAGGTTCGACACCCTTTACCTCACAGGCACTCCTCCGAAGGGCAAGCCTCTGGTTTTGAGCCCCTTCCCGGAACACTAGCCACTGCTTTAGGGAAAAGTTTGAGTTCAGTTAGGCAGTTGTGTAGGGAGCAAAGAACCCAGGGGATAGAAGAATGGATGGTTCGAATGCGTGCGTGCGTGCGTGCGTGCGTGCGTGCGTGCGTGCGTGCGTGCGTGCGTGCAAGTCACAGCAGCGTCTTCCTTCTAGGCTCTGTCTCTCTTTCAGCACCTGTGTATACCGTAGAAAGACATGAGTTCTATGGCCTGCTCTGTGTAATTGAGAATACAAAGGGTTCTGTGACCTCTTGTCCCATGAGCAGTTCCTTGCTTTAGCTCAGCCAAGCATGGCTGGGCATTGACTTTTAAGTCCCCAGGAGCTCACCTTGCTTCCTTATTGCTGAGCGTCAGCACACATGGCTGACTTTTCACTCACGTCAACCAAAGCTGTTCATTTCGTTGAACAAAGCCCTCTCTGTTTTACAGTGTTTTTGACAACAACAGGGAAAATATGCAGAGACCATTGGCTCATAGCCTGCGTCTTCACAGGGCCTGGCCAATCTCATTGATTCACTCATTGTAGAAGAATGAAAGTACGTTTGGAGGAGACAGTCCCGGGCACTTCACAGGAGTAAACCTTACCCTAGTTCTTGTTAGCTTCATAAAATAGGACTGTTAAATGAGGAAACTAAAACTACTTTTCCTTTGCTGACACATATAAAAGTGTAAAGCTGACTTTTGTAAAAAGCTCATACTTCTTCCTGAAATTAGTTTCAGTTTAGAACCCTAGCTAAAATTTTTACTTGAGTTTTCTTTCTTTCCTTTTTTTCCCTTTTTTTTCTTCCCACACTGACTGGTAGATATTTTCCCCATAATTCTTGACTCACCTAGATGCTGAGACCAGAGTTTTTAAACTCCTGAATCTGAAAGAAATCTTTATGGTGGTGGTGTTTTTCTCTGAGTGGATTTTCTGCTATTTTTAAATATATTCATTGAATTAAGAATTCTGAGAGTCTTGGGCCCTCGGACTCCGCTGGTACAAAAGATATGTGCTCCATCTCTTTGCGTCCTTCTCTTTCTGTAAAACAATGTGGCTGAGAACCTAGTAGTGAAGGTCATCAGGAAATTCAGTCGAGGAGCGGACATGTGACCACAGCTCAAGCAGGTTGCCAGTGACTCCAGTAAACCCAGAGCTGGTAGGGTTAAAGCCTTGGTGAGGGGTATGGAAGTTTGGAACCTTTGGCTTTGATTCTTTGATCTTATGAAATCCTACCATGTAAGGAAAGACAGTGGTGCTGTAATTGTCTTTAAGAAAGCAAGAAATTATCTGGCATGAAAATCTAATATTCACCAGAAAAATTGTGTCAACAGCACCTATATTACAGAGCCTGTTCTTAGTAAAAAATTATTTTTATATCAATAGAAAACAAAATTCTGTAATAGTTTTTGTAAAGGCTATGGCTGTGATTGTGATAATACAGTCCCAGTATTTTCCTGTTGTGGTGTGCTCATGTGTTTACATACATGAATGCCTCTGATGTTCATGAGTTTGTATTGATTCATGGGAAAAGTCATTGATAAGAACACTGCTGGTTCTGGAAATGATTGGTAAATAAAGTTCTGCCAGGGCTAGAGAGATGGCTTGGTGGGGAAAGCACTAGCCACACAAGCCTGAGGATCTGAGCCCTTATTTCCAACACCCATGTAAAAGCTAAGTGGGAGTGGCAGTTTCCCTGTGATCTCAGCTGATTGGAAACAGAGATAGGAATTCCCCAAAGTAAGCAGGCTACCAGACTAGCCAAAATTAGCCAGAGACTCTGCCTGCATATATAAGGTGCAGCAAGATGGAGGAAAACACTAGACAATGCCAGGTCTCCATAAGCATGTGTGTGTGCATACGTGTGTGCATTCTTATACCAACAAACACAGTATAGCACAATTGGAAAGGTATGGAATGTGAATAATTCTTCTCCCTAACATAGCATGGAACCACATGCTATTATTATCTGCTTGTATTCTTACTCTCTTTTTCTTTTATGGTTCTGGAGAGTGAACCTAGGGCTTTAGGCATGGTATGCAGTCTACCTCTAAACTGTATCTCCTAACCTCTTTTATTATTTTTTCCTGATTTTAATTTCAAAACAAGATCTCATTAAGTTGTCCAGGCTGGCCTTGAACTTGGAGTTGTCCTACTTAAGGCCCCTAGGTAGCTTATATTACAGGCCTGTGCTGTTAGGCCCAGCTTCTGTATTCTCATATGTATAAGATTTTTATATCTGCTTACATAGCTATGCATTAATTGTTTTGGCCATTGTTTGTTTGGGAAAGGGTTTTTTTTTTTTTTTTTCCTTTCTAGAGACAGGGTCTTGTTGTGTAACCAAACTAGACTGGAACTCGAGGTCTCCTTGCCTCAGACTTCTGAATGCTGGGATTACAGATGCTTATCATCATGCTGGCCACATACTTATTTTTCCTTGTGTGTGTATGTGTGTGTTTGTGTGTATGTGCGTGTGTATCCATGCACACATGTATGTGGAGATCAGAGGACCAAGTGCAAGAGTTAGCTCTCTTTCTTTTCACCATGTGGCTTCTAGTGATTAAACTTAGACTATTAAGCGTAGCAGCTAGTTAGTTAGTACCTTAACCAATTAACCACTTCAGTGATTCCCCTGGAAACGATTTAAATTTTTTGTTGTTGTTATTTCACTTTATGAATATGAGTATTTTGCCTGCATGTATGTCTGTGCACCAACTGTGTGCCTGGTGCCTGAGGCAGCCACAAGAAAGTGTCGAATCCCCTGGGAGTAGTTAACCACCATGTGGGAATCGAACTTGGGTCCTCTGGAAGAGCAGCTGGTGTTCTTAACTGCTGAGCTATCTCTCTGGGCCCCAGCATCCCAGGTATTGTTTTTAAGGCAAACTTTTGTTATTAGTCATTTTCACATCACATTTAGTTGACGTTAATGATTATTTTGAAAAACCATGGGAAACACAGAGGTATGGACCTAAGTATGCCTCTTGGTTATCTTAAAATGCCAAACTGGAGTGTAACTGGAGGCCCTTGGTAGCTCCCCTGGTGGCCTTCCCTCCTTCCTTCCTCGGAGTTACCTCCTTCCTGAGTGAGGCAGGTCTTCACTGTTACGCATGTTTTTTCTGCTTTGTACTACATCTGGATGTCTCCTAAGCGATGTAAATGCTTGCTTTTGAATGCTCCACACAAGCCTGGTGCTATAGGAGCGCCCAGGCTCCCCAGATCTAAGCCTTTGCTGTCCCATCAGCGCTGCTCTTAGGCTTTGCTCGTCAGCAGAGAGAAGTAAGTGGAGTCATTACTTCCAGACGCCAGAATGCTGCCTCTCTTGCATGTGTCTGTTACAGATGTTTGTCTTTACAGAGCTGTTATACAGACAGTCCTATAGTTAGGACACTGTGTCATTTAACCCACGGAGGGTTTCGAACCGGGACTGCAGGGTTTTCTTCAGTGTTATAATATTAACCTGTACCCATTGCTGAGTAAATTCAAATTTCCAATGCTTCCCACGTCCGTTATCCTCACCTTTCCTTACCGTAGGTCCTTCCTCTCTCATTTTCTCTTTCTCTCCTTCTCTCAAGCATTGCCCTTGTCATTTCCAAGTGTTCTATATGCTGTTTGTATTTCTCATGAGTTCAATGCATCTTCTGTGCCCCTCTTCATGAGACATAAGGGAGGAGTCTTTTAGTTACTACCATATCCCAATGACCTCAGATAATACATGGCCACTTGCTATCAACTCATTAAATGTTTTCTAAATTAAAGAGTTTTGAGGTCAAAACAGTTCTGGAGCATGATTTTCTTTGCCAGACCTCCAGATTGCTCCTATTGACAGGGGAGCAGAAACTCACTAAAACAGCAATGATCAATAAATGTTTACGTTAGCATGAAATAACACGCAAGGTTCTTGAAATTTGAGTGGCTCTGGAAGCTGAATGTTTCCTTCATTTTCTCCACGTGGCCATTTGTTCCTCTCACAGTGACTTTCCATCTCTCCACACCTCTTTTCAGTCCACTGTCAGTTTCTCCTCTTCATGGTATTTGCTGCCTCAAGAATGCACTTCATGCTCTTGTTAGGCACCTGGCCTCTCCGGTTGACCTTTCAACCTCCTCAGCTCCCATCCTAGACCCAGGTAATTGCCTCAAGTCACTCAGCTGTGCTCTACTACTCAGTTACTTACTGAGAGAAGAAATTTGGTGGGTAGATTTGATTATTTATAAATCCCAAGGACAGTTTTCACTGGTGACCTTACCCAAATGTTATAAGAGACTGCAGTTTGCAGATCCATCTTCTCCACTGTCCAAGGACACTGTCAAACCCTTCTTCACTGTTCTGTTTTTAGTTCTGAATTCTGTAAGTAAGCCCTGAGTAATGGTGGAGGTACTCTAACCCCTAGCCAGATGCCTTATCATTGAGCTTGAAGTCTCTTGAGATTTCAAGCCCAGTCACTTCCAACCAGGGAGAAAATTTCCTCAAATAATGAACATGCAGGCTCTGGCAGTCAGGCCTGGTGAAGTGATAGTTTGAAATGGATTTAAGTCCTATTTTTATGATCTTTCTTTTCTCAAGGTTTGCTGTAGAGATATGACCTCCTAGTGTTTGTTTATTTTGTTTTGTTTTAACCTTAAAACAGAGTTTTTGTTTCACTGTGCATGTTTACACATATCCAACTTATATGTATCAGATGATGTGAGCTAAGTCATTTAGCTAAGTTTCTGTGATTCTGCTCTGATGTAACAGATCAGGTAACCAAGAGGATGCTATGGATAAAAAATTTATTAATTTTTGGTGCTTATATTTATATAATTTATTATAATTTGATGACACTTTAATGGCTGGTTTCATTATTTCAAATTTTTGTTATTGTGTTCATTTTAAATATTGCAGAGAAATTCTTTGCAGAGCCTAAAAGCTATATCAGGTGATGAAATATTTAGCTAGAAGGAGGAGGATAGTTATGTATTCCATGTGGCATGGTTTATTAACTTACAGATGGATGACCCATGCATGGAGTGTGCTAACTCCAAGAGGAACAAATAGAGGAACTGATGGACTCATGGGAGCAGCTGTAGCCATGCCCACATACTGCCTTATCAAGGACATTTCCCAAAGAAATGATCCATGAGCACTCAGTCACCGAACCAACCTTTGAAAAGTACCTACTTATTTTACTTGACTTCATTTCTAAAAATAACAAACAACCCTCAAATACCTTCAGAACCCTAAGAACAGGATGAAAGTAATGACTGGAGACAATTTGCTGTAGTTTATTTATGATGACTAATGTTTTAAGCAGAAAAGAGTTTTACTGAATAGTTAACTTGTAAAATTGTCATGTCAAAACCATGAAAGAATCATAAAAGAGAGGATTAAAAAAGGAGCTGATGAACAGCCCCCCCCCCAAAAAAAAATGCTAACCATAGCAATATCCAAATTTGGAGAATTTTTAAGAACTGAGGAAGCATCTCCATTGAAGTTCACCCTGGAAGGTTCCATGGAGATGGGACTAAAGCTTTGGTGTGGACCAGAGTTCCACTGACTGCATGCCTCCATGCGCCTTGTTGAGAGATTTCTCTAGATGATTCTTACTTAGACTGAAGGAAAAAGTAAGAACAATACCCAGTGGCGCCAAGGACTTCGGGATGCTCTGCATTCCGGATTTCTTTCTTCCCCTAGTTCATATACTGGAATCTAAGACCCAATACTCTGGCCTTAGGAGGGGGAAGCACCACTCTGAGAGGTGAACTTGGTCATGAGCACACAGTTTCTTCTGTCCTTTGACATGCAAGGACATAGCAGGAAAGTGATGTGTGTGAACTAGGAAGTTATGCTGTGCTGTGTTGACATCTGACCGGGGGCAGCTCACCTCTAGGAACCCTAGGAAAGCAACTTCTATTGTTTGGATGTGACTGTCCTGGTTTGCTTCCTATCTCTGTGATAAAGAACATGACCAAAATCAACTTGAAGAAAGGGTTGTTTTCAGCTTGCATTTTTGTTGTCCATCATGAAGAGATGTCAGAACAGGAACTCAAGGCAGGAACTGAAGCAGAAATCATGTTAGAGTGGTGCTTACTGATTTGCTCTCCATGGCATGTTCAGCTTGTTTTCTTATACAGCCCAGGAGCACCTGTCCAGGGGTGGCACTGGGCCTCATCAATCAAGAAAATGCCCTGCAGCCTTGCCTACAGGACCCTCTGGATGAGGGCATTTTCTCAGTTGAGGTAACCTCTTCCCAGATGACCCTGGCTTGTGTTGAGACAAAATTTGACTGGCACAGCGGCCCAATCTGTGACATTTTGGCAGAGCAGCCAGAACACATTAGGACATTAGTGTGCTTGGATCAGAGCTGCCTTTGGACGCTAGGAAACGCCATCTTTGTATAGGAAGGTCCAGCTTTCACGACAGGCATTCAGCAAGCCAGATATCTTGTTGCTGACTTCTTTCCTTTCCTTTTTTCAGCAGTTACAGTATTTGATTTGGGACTTTAAACACTGAGGCTATCAACTTGTTCCTAGTAAATAGAGAAGGGGTTTGTCATGATATGAAACTTTGAGGTTGTGTTTGACAAGAGGTGTCCTAGAGTTAAGGTCCTAGATCAGCATTAGCTGATTCTGATAGTCATTGTCACAGTAGAATAGGCGGACCCCAAATGTCAACAAGTTTGACAGGTCTCTAACTTAATTGCTTTTTAATGTCAAATAGATTCCACTTTGGTTTCCTGGCCAGGCTCCTAAGGGCCTATTAAAACCCCATGAAGCTGAAAATATGAAATTTGATGTTTATAAAATGTGTAAACATAATAGCCCCTTTCCTGCCTTGCTGTGTAGTTAAAAACATTAAGAATAGAACATTCCAGTTTGGTATCTCAGGAACAAACAAGTAAATGGTAAGAAGAATCTGCTCTTACCTTTTTTTTTCAGCGTTGTGAAATTCATATACCCAACCAAAGGAGAAAAATCCTATATTGTTTCGTGGTTAGGCGCGTACGGCACCGTAGTTTTAGAGAAATTCGGTAGACTGGGTCTGCCAGAATGAAGTCCCATGGGTCAGGTGTGTAAGCAGCAGTTATTTATTTATTTATTTATTTTCTCCACAGTTTAGCATGCTGGACGGCTAAGGCTGAGGTCTTGCCAGAAGTGCTTTCTAGCAATGATCACATCCTCTCATTATCGTCACGGGCTCCCTCTCAGTCTGTGTGCTGTATGTGTCCTAATCTCCTAGGACACCAGTCACAAAGTAAAGCCAACTCTATGACCTCATTGCATTTGAATTCCCTCTTTCAAAAAGTCATACCTCAAAATGTAGTCTCATTCTGAGGTACGTGGAAGTAGAGATCTTGTGTACAAATTTTGAATTGTATGATTCAGGTTCGTTAGACTAGGATCCTAGGTATGTCCAACACACATGTTTCTCAAGGTAGCTATGAATTCAGCTCAACACAAAATGGTCAGCTACCTTAAAATGTAATAGGATTTATGATTCTTCTCTTTGAATTGTGTGGTTCTTTCCTGAGGTTGAACATGATATCATGTCCCAATTTCAAAAGGTAAGCAAAGGGTTTTTTGTTTTGTTTTGTTTTGTTTTTAACTTGGAAGAAGGACTTCCTGATTGTGGGAGGGTGAGGATGCTTTTGTGACGGACCTGACCCAGCGTGGAGTGAATGACCTTGAATGACCTCTTGCAACTTGTCCCATTTGCCAGCTTGTCTGGGAGGCTGCTGAATGTCTGTCTTCAATACCTGACTGCTTCTGAGTAGTGCACATTAATTTAACCCATCTACTGTTACTTGATAGATATCTGTTTTCTATCTGTGATCTCTATAAAGAATAAAAACACTTGGCCTACATTCAAATTATTTTGATGCTTCCATTGACATCAAGTCAGGATGACTAACTGGAAAAATACATTGAACTTAAGAATTCTAAGAAACCTATTTTCTAACTTACTCAAATCTCAAATGCTGTCACAATTGTATATGTTCATATTAATGTGACACATCATTAGGCATTTACTAGTATAGAACTTATTTGTATGTACGGTTTTGTTTGTATCTATATAATCAAAATAATATATTTGGTTTATTGAAAAAAGTCATCCAATAACTTTATATTAATCTATTTTTGACACATGTAAGCACATATTTTAGAATGTCAGTGTGCAATTAGATATTCTTAGCACATGTCATTTGTGAAAAGCACTTTAAATCTAAGTACATTCAATTGAGCATAATTAAAATATCAAGATACATATTCTTCATATACATTTTGCCACTTAATTTTTTAAGTAGCTATAAGTATCTTCCATGTGAATTCAAATTAAAGGAAGGTGATTAAATTATGGATATATTTAATGCGTTTAATTTAAAATGTAGCAGAAACTATACTGTGTTAAAAATATGTAGTGCTGTGTTTCTGTGGACAGCAGACCGATGGCTTCACTTGTATTTAAAGGAAGGCTGTTAGTGCTCACAAGGCTGTTGACTGGAGACTTTTTTTAAAAACTGACGTACTTGCTTTTGACCAGATCCCCCAGGTCCTAAGAATTAATGTTTGGGGATAGTGTCCCATTTAGTGAAGACAGTTTACAGAAAGGCTAGTTGTGTTCAGACAAATGAAAGAAAATAGATTATGGAGAAAAAGGAAGAGGAGGAGCTCCTGAAGATGTAGTGTATTTAGATGGATGATACTGTCTACAGTCAGGATAATGAGCCTGTTCAAGTAATTTGGAAGGCATATATGACAAGAAAACCTATCTCTCTGTACCCATTTACCTAAAGAACGCTGTCAGTTTAGTGAGGTTTATTGAAGGTCATTGTTCTTTAGATGTTTAGAGAAAATGGGCACTACATCAGGGTTAAGTTGACTTTCTAAACTTTTTTTGTTTAAAGTCTGTTTGTCTGAAAGAACTAGCTATACTCACCTCCAACCATAATGTGCCCTGTGCATTCAGAGACATTATCAGTGAAGGAAATCTTTTTGTAACACGGGAAGAAGAATTGGGGTTGCAAACTTGTGAGGAAGCAAAGATAGCAAGCTTATAAAAACATCTAGGCATTGACCAAAAGCAGCTGTGATAGAAGCCACATTTTAGGTTCTTTGCTGACTATCCATCTAGCCCATTTTAGTGAGAGGGGATATTAGAAGAAAAAAACTATAATTTTGCTTTGAGCCCCAAGAAATCATATCATGTGAAAAATTAGAGCATTTTGGAAATGATGATGCTTTGTGTGGAGAGAGCCATACTCATTTGAGAAGCTTGGTGTGTGGGCTCCATGCTGACATAGTTATGGCTTCCACAGCCCATTTCCCTGTTTGGTGCTCTCGGGCCACAGGGTGTAAAGGTGGATTGTGAGGATGATGGGAGGCAGACAAGAATTACAACAGTCCAAGCTGTTATACAGAGGTGTGAACTGTGGTGTATGTATATAGAGGGGAGGTATCTGTTGTTCTGATCCTGAACTAATGTTGTATTTATGTAAAATCTATGCCAACCAGAGTGACCACTTTGCAAGCCTATGTCACTAAAATAGAAATTGTCACTACTTGCATGTTTCTCATATTTTGATGATTTGGGGTTATAATTCCGACTTCTTTATGTATATTATTATGTATAATTTGACTTCTTTATGATTTGTTGCCTTATCTACAAAGAAGAATGGGATAAATTTGTTAAACCAACTCTATTCATTTCAAAGCCATGTCTCCTCATATTTCTTTGGTCTATCTGAATCTTCGGTTTATTTGCTTAACAAAAGCATCACCAAGTTATGGGAACTCTGGTCCGGATGATCAGATGGACCGAAGTCATAAGCAGGCACTCTACTCAAAGAAAAAAGAAAACCAAAAACCTGTTTCAACACTTAGCTTCTTTAATAATAAATCAAAATAAAGGTTCCGAGCTTTGGTTTGAAATTAGGCCATTCTGGGCTCTTCTCTCCTCTCTCCTCTCTAGAAAGACAGCGATAACAGAGCCTGTAAGGCATGAATGGAGACAGACGATGTCTCTGTGGGGTTCAGCACCGTACCTGCTACACTGCACGTGCTCCACAAATGCCAGACTCAGGCCTCTTGAGAGGAGGGATGAAGACAAAGGGCTGGTGAGGCTTGTCATTCACGGCTTATAACTGTGACTTGTTTCTGGTCATACCTAGGGACCATTCATTCCTAGTAAGTGAGTCTAGAATGACTATCCTTCCAAGGGCCTAGGATGGACATTAGTGATAGAGTGCCTGCCTAGTCTGCACAAGGCCCCTCATTAGCACCAAAGATGAAAGACTACTCTTGTCTTAGTTGTTAGGGAACCTCTTCATTCCAGAAAGGGACATGCAGGATATCGTGTACAGTTGGCACTGTCAGAAGTTTCTCTAGATGATTTTAGCAGTGGTCACAGTGTGGAGGGGGGGGGGGGGGATGGGGACGGGACAGCTTTCCTAGAGGAAAGGCCTTGTACCTCCTGGTACTAAGAAGGCCAGAAGGACTAGAGAGTTTACACAATCAAAAACTAAAGAAATGAAGGAGATGTTAATAAAGAGGCAGTTAGCCAGGCCATGGTGGCTCATGCCTTTAATCCCAGCACTCAGGAGGATCTGTGAAATCAAGACCAACTTGGTCTGCATAGCTAGTTCCAGGGCAGTCAGGGCTATGAGGAGGGATCCTGTCTCAAACAAAACAAGAAAAAAAGGTGGTTGGCTGTTAAAGTCCACTACAGGGCTGTATTGCTTCTACTGGGAAAGCCCTCATATCCAGCAAACCACAGATTGACAAAGAAAACTAAATGCAGCATATTTCGATCTTTGCATTGTACTGTCAGTGTCTGGACCTCTTCTGGCATACAGGATCCCCGGCTAACTGTCTTCTAGATGAGATGAGACTCATGGAACTCAAGAGTTAATAAAGCTGGAGACTATGCTAGAAAGATTGTTGAGCTGAATTCCTTCTTCGTAGTTGATGGGACTGATGCTGACATATATATCAAAAACCAGTCGCCTAGCTACTCCTGTTTACAGGAGAAAAGATCAGTCAACAGCAACCGACTGGGCCACTGGCACATTGTGCTGCTTGTGTATGGCTTTCAGCAGCCCCTCTGTCTTTGGGTTTTCTCATTTATTTGTCGTATGCTACACTTTAAACTTTTCTGGCAGTCTAATTCATGAATGGGCACCAACAAAATTCTCCACATGAATTTATTCAGACTGTCTTATTTTTTAACATCTCAGAAACTGAACTGAGATTTTGTTTAGGAAAACAGCCTTGAATGTTAAATTAATTTGGGGAAATTATATTTTAATAATGTTTGACTTGATTAAAAGAAAATGTGGTGTTTTGTCTTTTATAACACCTGCATTTTAAAGTGTGTTATGGGCACACATACATTTATAACATTGAATCTTTTTATTCCTTTTTTTTTTTAAGATTTATTTATTTATTATGTATACAGAAGAGGGCGCTAGATCTCATTACAGATGGTTGTGAGCCGCCATGTGGTTCCTGGGAATTGAACTCAGCACCTCTGGAAGAGCAGTCAATGCTCTTAACCTCTGAGCCAGCCTGGAGTGTTAGCATTGAATCTTTTTAATAACAATAGGTGATTCCTTAGTCTTCAACTCCTTTGTCTCTTTTTGAACAAACCACAAAACCTGTAATTTTCTTCATTTTGGTCGTGTGTATTTTACACAGCTATTTCCTACTAATGATACTTTTTGCAAACAAAAGTAGTGAAGTAAACTCTTTTTGTATATATCAATTCAGTCTCTCAACTCTGAAGATATGTAATATTTTTGAACATCAGGTTCTTGTCTTATAAATGCCATAGGATCCTTTTTGGCTAGTGTTCAGGGAAATGAAGCGAATAGTCAGATGTTTTTGTTAAATATGGTAACTGCCTGGGTAAGAATCCACATGGCACCGAACTTACCCATCTATGGGTCATAGGTACACAGAGTAGACTCTTATGTGTACACACAATAGGACCCTGTGACTCTAGGTCCCCTGCTGGCAGGTACAAATGTAGCTCTCCATTGTGTTTAGATACTTGGCTGCCTGCTGTGGCTTGCAGGCTGTTTGTGTTGAGTTTAGCCAGAGAATACACAAGTGCTTTCCTCCTTAATCATCAAAATCATCTCTGTGTAACTTCTTGTAGAGCCCAAGAATATTATTTTGTCATCAGCTCCAAGTGGGCTTGGCTTTGGCTATGTGTCACGACTTTAGCTCTTCTAAATGTAGCTCAGGCTGGCCTAGAACTTACTTTCCAGCAAAGTCTTTAGATTTTCTTTTGATTCCTCTTTCATATACAATACATCCTGACTGCAGTCTCCCCTCCCTCCACTTGTCCTGCCCCCACCCCCCTCCCCCAGATCCACTCCTCCTCCTTTCCCTTCAGAAGACAGCAGGCTTCCCAGTGATACCAACCAAACACAGCATAACAGATACAGTAAGACAAGGCACAAACCCTGATATCAAGGCTAGATGAGGTAACCCAGTAGGAGGAAAAGGGTCCCAAGAGCAGGCAAAAGAATGAGAGACACCCCCTCCACTTTTAGGAGCTCCACAAAACACTAAACTAATAACTGTAACATACGTGCAGAAAAGCTAGTGCAGACCCATGCAGGCTCCATGATTGCTGCTTCGGTCTCTGTGAGCCCCTGTGAGCCCTGTTTAGTTGGTTCTGGGGGCTATGTTCTCTTGATGTCTTTGACCCCTCCGGCTTCTACAATCCTTCCTCCCTCACTTCTGTGGGGTTCCCTGAGCTCTGCCTACTATGTCGCTGTGGGTCTCTGCACCTGCTCCTATCAGCTGCTGGAGGAAGCCTCCCTGATGTCAGTTGGGCTAGACACTGATCTATGAGTATAGCAGAATATCATGAGCAATCATTTCATGAACTTCTTTTGGTTAGTTGTGTTTCATCCTACCCTAGGTGTCTGGGCCATCCAGCTTCCGATTACTGGCCATCTGCAATGTTGCATGGGCTCCCTCCTGTGGCTTGGGCCACAAGTTAGAGCACTTGCTGATTGGCTGCTCTCCCAAGTGCTGAGCCACTACATCTTGCAGGCAGGACAGGTGTGGGTTGAAGGTTTTGTGGCTGGGTTGGTGTCCCATCTCACCGCTGGATTCCTTGCCTGGTTACAGAAGATGTCCATAGCTTCCATTACTAGGAGTCCTCCCTAGGGTCACCTTCATAGGTTCCAGGAAGTTTCCACTGCACTAGGTTTCCATATCACCCCCTAAGTGCTCCCATTCTAGTAGTCTTTCCATGTCTTCTCTCCCTCTGTCCCTTCCTCCCTGACTCCTGTTCCCATCCCCATCTGCCCCAGTCTACCCACAAAATCTATTCTACCCCACAAAATCTATTCTATTTCCTTTTTCCCAGGGAGATCCATTTGTCGACAACCCCCTACCCTCACCCCTCAGGGCCCTCCTTAGGACTCAGCCTCTCTGGGTCTGTGGGTTGTATTTCTACACTCTATACCCTTTCTTCTTACTCTAAATGCCCATTGTCCTTGCATACTGTGGGAATGACAGTCCTTTTCTCACTTTCCTGCCTCTACCACAGCAGTCACCTCACTTTCACATCAGGTCACCTACCAGGCTTGATTGTATCTGACGTCTGCAGATCTTGTTCACTGATTCACCCCCTTCTTTCTAGAAGCCCCATTCTCCACCGTTTCCCCCCGCATTTCTAGGACACTACAGTATAGTCAGTGTTTCCGTTCACTGCTCTTGTAATTGTCCTTCCAGCCTCGTTACAGACTCCTAGGTTGAGTTACAGTGGGGTGTGCCCTCATCTGAGTCTTAGCTCTCATCTCACATTGGGTGCTCATGACTCTCTTTATTATTCTCTGTCCTGTGAAATAGCTCAATGTTAGCTCAACTCCTTTGACCTCACCTCCCATTCTACATTCCAACCCTGTTGGCCTTTATTACACCGTTGCCTCTCACCCCTCCCCTTCTCATTACAGACACAATTATATTAAGTGGACCTTTTATCTCTCATCAATCTGCTAAAACGCTAATCGTTACCCTGAGCTTGGTTCCCTCTTTCCCAAATTAGCACCGAACACACCCCTTTGTTATCTAAGCCTCTTTCCAAGTCTTGGATGCTCCCCTGCAGCTCCTAAACAGTCTATGTTTACATGCCCTGTCCTTACTCAAACTTAACCTCCATATCCACTGTACATGTCCCTCTTCAGCCTGGTGGTCAGGGTCCAGTCCTTCTCCCCAGCCTGGTCTTTCCATGATTTGGCTCATTGGTTTCATTTTTGGCTATTCTCTTTCATACCCACCTGTTCTATATAGAGTAGCGGTTCTCAATCTATGATTAGTAAGCCATTTGGGGGTCGCATATCAGATATCCTACATATCAGATATTTACATTATGGTTTATAACAGTAGCAAAATTACAGTTATGAAGTAGCAAAGACATAATTTTATGGTTGGCGGTCACCACAACCTGAGGAACTATATTACAGGGTCGCAGCATTAGGAAGGTTGAAAACCACTGGTCTAGCGCCAACCATTCTGGGCATGCCTTCCTGCTGCCGTGATAAGAGGGGTTAATATGAGCCCAGCCTTGTAGTGCTTGCCCTTCATCCCAGCAGAGGCAGGCAGAGCTCTGTGAATTCAAGGCCAGTGTGGTCTGCATAGTGAGTTCTAGGTCATCCAGGACTACATCTCACTACAGGGTAATGAGACCCTGTCTCAAAGCAACAACAAGAAGAACAAATACAAATATGTTCTCAGACCCATGTGAGTAACTCTACTTAGTAGCATCTAAGCCTCACATTCTAGCTCTGTGACACCCTGAAGCTTAAACTCAGCTTTAGTGTGTTCATTAAAATGAAAAAAAAAAAAAAAAAGGTGACTATTACGAAGACCAACTCCACCCCCACGTTAGCATAATGCCTGGTGTACAGTAAGTAACTGGCGCTGTAAGTCTTGTTGTACTTATCTTCCTGACTGATGTTTTCTTTGATTGATGTGCTGCAATGGTCCATTACCCAGAGAACCCTCTCTCACTGCTTTGATGTCATTTCTTCTCACACTACGTTGTGTGCAGCCTATGGCTCTTGGACCACATGCAAACCAGCAGAAAAATCCTAAGTCGTGTAAACCATGCTTTTGTGTGTGTGTGCACCTGTGATTCGGGAGGTTACTCAACTTGATGTCCTCAAGCATTTCCTTTGTGGGTAACAGTCATGTTTAATGACACCGGGGATTAGACACCGGAATCCTGAGCTCTCTTCTGTTGCCAGCAAACATGTTATCTTCTCATGTCCCAGAAGACTGAAGATAGGAGACACCTTGCCCTCCTTTGAGTTGTCTTGTCTGGCCCTTATCTCTGTCATGTATGCTAATTATTTTTTCTCACATGCTGTCTCTTCTGCTTGCTGTTCTCTAGCCCTGAGTAAACTGCTGGACTAATATGCAGGTATTGCTAAATGTGAGTGCTAGCTACAGTCTGGTTGGCTCAGACGATGGAAGTGCATTTCCTCATCTATCTGGGGGCGAGAAGTCCTGAGACCAAGGTGCTGATCTTTGGTGTTGGTCCCTCTGAGGCCATCCTCTTTGGCTACAGTTGGCTGCCTTCTGTCTGACTATTTTGTTTATTTGGGCTTATGGTTCAGAGGGATAGGTATCCATCATGGCAGGGAAGTGTGGAAGCTATTGATAATGTGACCACAGAAATAGGAAGCGGAGAAACATGGATCTTTAATAGTGTGCATGAAATAGAGAACAAATGGGAAGTGGGCTAAGGCTTTAAACTCTCAAAGCCCACCTCCATTGATGTAATTCCTCCATGGAGTTTGCACCTTCCTGCGACATCTCCAGACATTGCCACTAACTGGGGACCAAGGTTTCAGATACTAGCATTGAAGGGGGACATTTCTCATTCAAACCTCCACAGCAAGCCTCTGTTTTATTCTATCTCAGTTGGAGTCGGTAACAGAAGCTAGAGCAGGAAACACAGAAAGAAGTCAGTGCCCTTACTGTAGGGACAATATGCCACTGTGAGTTCAGTAATGCAAGCCTTCTTTGAAACCCACCAGAGACTCCCGAAAGTCATAAGAAAATGATTTGTGACAAAAATCACGTGTACACAAAAGCCAGTATCTTCGCACAGCCAGAGCTCTCAAGTGATGAGGGACACAAAGCTTTGTGGACAATAGGCGTTCCTGTTCATTGTTGGCCCATTTGAGGTATCTTTGATCTCACAGAGGAGGGATATGGCCAAGGTAGTATGAATGGACAATAGAGCAGGAGTTGGAAGAGCAGCAGGCGGTGAGTGTGCTGTGCAGTGATCAAGCCCTGGAGATGCCCAGACACTGTGTGTGTGCCTCATGATAAGCATCTTTGCTCGGTGCCTTCAAGTCTCGTTTCCTTCCCGCCAGACCCCGAAGGACCTGTTTCATCTTCGATACCTTTCCAGTGTGCCACTTCGGGTCTGTAGGTTTTTTATTTCTTAGTCTGCCAGAGCCTAGGCATATATCATTCCATTTTCCTGGTACCACTACAGTTTCTTTCGGATACGTCTAGTCCCAGCAGCCGTATGAATTATATGAATTATGTTTTTTCTCTTGTGTCATCTATTCTAACTTGCAGTCTAGCTCTGCTGGTCCTAAGAATTCATGTCTGTCTATTGTCTTGGAGTTAGGGAGTTGAGAACAAGTTCCTATTTTATTGGGTATGTTGTTAACTTTCACAGGTGTTTGTAAAGAAATAAAATAATGAGACAATTCTGTGCCTAAAAATTATACCTTTCATAATGGCAATGCTTGGCTGTGAGATCAAAGGAAAACATAAAAGCTATTCTCTGAAATAATATGGGAGATGGGAATTAGAAATCATAGCTTTCATGGAAGCTGAGGAAACCCTCAGAATTGACAGGCATCCTACAGATTGTATAATGAAGAGAATTTTCAGGCTTCCATGTGCATTATTACATAGTAAGAATTTTAACAAGCAGAGATACAGCAATTCTTAATTAGTTATCTGGTATGGAGTGCAGAAGGCACTACCCCTTATAGGCTCTACAGTTGAATGCGCCCTGGCCTGGGCACAGAACCAGCACCTGCTGAGAAAGGGAATAGACCCTGTACATGAGAGCCACTGCTCTGCCTTGAGCCCCGGGCAGGTATGTATTTATCATTTCTTTGCTTTTTGTAATAAATGAGGTAATTTGCCAGATAAATGACCTGAGACTGTGTCTTTACATGGGGCATTCAGCTGCCTCCTGACCTGGTGTGAGAGGGCTGGCCTGAGGATGTGTTAGGTTACCTGATTGGGGCTTAGAGAAATCAGCCATAGTGCCTCTTTGAAGCTTAGCCTCCTGCCCCTTGCATACTCTATGAAAATTTTCTCTACTCTGAAAATAACAAAAATCAGAAAGAGAAACCAGTCTGTAGGCTAATTGCATCCCTGTGAATCCTCTCAACAGTGTTGTCTTATAGACCTATGTACTCTTTGTTTGTAGTGCTGCTGGGAATCAAACCCAGGGCCTTGAGCATTCTCTTACTGAGCTTGAACCTATCCTCTTTTATATTTCACTTTTGTTTTTGATAATGATCTTCACTTTAATATGAAGAGCTCTCTGGTCCAGAAGCACTAAGAGAATCTTCCCTGTGTACTTAATATGGTCACTAAGTTCATTTCATTGTCTTTCTGCTAACCTTCATCTGCTGACTGCGTGTTGTGTAGGAAGCACCTGAAACTCCATAGCATGCTTTAGGGTCGGGGAGCAGGGGCTTTAGTCCAGGTTGCTGCAGGAAGCTGCAGTGCATGAGGAAACAGCTTTTCTGAGTGGAGGACAAGGTATAATTGTATAGACTAGGAGGACACAGCAGCCCCAAGACACGCTATCTCAGGCTCTATATCCTACTTTTTGAGCCTTTCCTGGGACCTCCCAAGTTGTTTGGAAAACCTCCTTAGAAAAGGAAATGGACAAAACATGGTAGGAACGGACAGGGAGAGGTAGCCTATGTCTGAGAAAAGGTGAACACACCATTGCTCTGTAAATACAGAGACAGGGAAAGTCTGCTTTTTAAGAACAAATGTGTTGATGAAGATATTTGACTTAGAGTTTCTGTTGCTGTGAAGAGACACCATGGCCACGGCAACTCTTATAAAGGAAAATATTTAATTGGGGCTGGCCTACAGTTTCAGAGGATTAGTTCATTATCATCACTGTGGGACATGATGGCATGCAGGCAGACATGGTGATGGAGAAGGAGCTGAGAGTTCTTCATCTTGATCCACAGACAGTAGAAGGAGACTGTGTGTCACACTGGGTGTAGCTTGAACATATAAGACCTCAAAGCCCACCTACATGCACAATGACACATTCCTTCCAACAAGGCCACACCTACTCTAACAAAGCCACACCTCCTAATAGTGCCACTTTCTATGGGCCAAGCATTCAAACACATGAGTCTACAGGGGTCATAGCTATTGAAACCACCACAATATTAAATTGTTGAAAAGAGGAAAACAGTAAATGAACATTGTCCTCCCCTTTTTAAATTAACATTGTTGTTCTGGTAACATATGGTGTACACAGAGATTTAAAATATACCAAGAAAAAGACTAAACTCTGTAATTTTATCACCGCTGCAGTATCCCTCTGGTGTGGGTCTTCTGTGCATGTTATAACACTTGCCAGTTGTACACACATTGAACATTTAGCACAGTGGTCGGTACCTTGTATTCAATGAACAGGCATATTCCTTTAGTCCTTCCTCACCGTTGGATATTTATGTTGTTTCTCAGTCTCTTTTCTAGCTATTATAGTTTTATGCATTCCATTTAGTACAGGCAGGTGGTTTGAAAGGATGCATGCATTGAGTCCTGAGAATAGAAAACCTTCCAGGAGGTACTTTTGTTTGATGTTGACCCCAATTTATCTGTTTCTATGATGGCATCTTATATGCTGTGTTAGCCTCATATCTGTGGTCTGGTGTTAGTGACATTATTGCACAATAAATATTCAGAATTGTGCTGCTGCTTCATTAATTCAGTCGGATGATTGATATTGCTGTCTTTGTGATTAAGAAATAACAAGTTGAAGAATATTAAGAAGAAAATCATAGTTGCTTATAATGACTGTGGATTTAGCTTCAAAATAAGGTTTCTTTCCTGTATTGCATACTTTAAATATTTCACTGGTGACCTCAGGGTTGTGGTGGTATCCATCCATACTGAAACAAATGAGCACACAATGTACAAAGCTTAGAATGTAATCAATGTAGTTCATGTTTCACAACATTGACATATCATTTAGTTTATGTAAATAGAGTGAATCTACACACAGGCAATGCATAAATAAGATTGTAAGAGTCACTCCATAAAGTGGTATTTGAAGATGCTGCTGTTATTTTATTATTTTGTTGCTGCCCTTGTATCTTTGGCTTGGGTGTGGTGGTAGCAGTTATCAATACTTCCTACAATCAGTTTTGTTTCCTGGTGCTGGGGATTAGACCTGGAGTCTAGTGCATGCTAAGGCCTTGTTCATGCCCCTGAAGACTCCTTGTCATTTCAGTGTGAGTGGGGCCAATGGCAGCCTTCCTCTGGTCTTGGTCTTCTTTTGTCCTCCACACTGAGGAGGCAGGAACTCTGTACTTGAAGCCTTCTACACCACAACTAGATTTTGATTCACACTTATAATCCCTAGCTGCATTTTTAAATTTCTTGTTAAAAATTGAATTGCATTTTATCTCTCTGTCTCTGTGTGCATGAATAAGTGAAGGTCACAGAACCACTTAGCAGGAGTCAGCTCTCTTTCCACTGTGTGGGTCTCAGGGATTGAACTCAGGTCCTCAGGCTTGGTGGCAAGCACCTTTACCCACATAGCCATCTTCCTGCTCCACCACCTGTTTTAATTGATGGCTAGGAACTAAGCTAATTATCCTATGAGGACAGACTATCCTACACTTTGCTCAAAGATGTTATTCTTCTCTTCTGCCCCATTAGCATGTCTCAGCTTTGACCCTACATTTTCCCTTTTTTTTTTTCTCTCTCTCTAGGCAGGAGGTTCCCAGGTAATTTTCACAAACCCTTTAGAAATCGTCAAGATACGCTTGCAAGTGGCTGGAGAGATCACCACCGGCCCCAGAGTCAGTGCTCTGTCTGTGGTGCGAGACCTGGGCTTCTTTGGCGTCTACAAGGTAAGTTTTCTTTTCCTTGTTTGTCTAATTAATGTTATTTCAAGGGCACAACGGCACTTCTAAAGGCAGCTCATTTCTCCACCTTGACAAGACATTCTGCTGGAACCCATGGGGCACTATTGTGCCAGTTAGGAGGTGTCCCTTCCTGACATCTGCCAGCAAACTGTCCTTAGAGAGAGGAAGATGCCAGATGACTGTGATGGGCATGGCGCCTGATAGAGAGGTTCAGAGCAACTCTCCAGCACAGCTCTTTTTGGACTTGCATTGATATAAGAACTGGAAGTTCTCCTCTCTCTCCCCCCCCCCTCCCTCTCTCTCTCTCTCTCTCTCTCTCTCTCTCTCTCTCTCTCTCTCTCTCTCTCTCACACACACACACACACACACACACACACACACACACACACACACACACACTCGTGTGTGTTGTAGGGGGCGCGTTTCATATGTTTGGGTGTGTGAACAGACACATGTAATGGCCAGAGGTCAGCATTGGGTGTCTTCTGTTGGGTGTCTTGGGGACCACTGTTTTCACTGAACCTGAAGCTCATTGGTTGTCTAGACTAGCTTGCAGTCAGCCCCAGAGACGCCTGTTTCCACCTCCCCAGCTCTGGGATTACAGGCATGCGGCTACACTTAGCTTTTTATGTGTGCTCTGGGGACCCCATACTGAAGTCCTTATCCTTGCATGACAAGCACTGTACAAACTGAGCTAGCTCCCCAGCCCCAGAACCAAATTCTTAGATCAAGATTTTACTTTTTGATCCTACATATATTCTGGTACTAGGTACTAGGTGAGTATTCTATATTGGTACCTCATCTTAATTATTATAAATCTCACTCACTTTATATTTATAAACTAGCTTTCCAGGATGACAGTGTCAATTTTTAGTGGTGGTTTAAAAAGTTTTCCCTACTCTTCTACCATAAGGTTGTATTGGAATATGCAAGTGTGATGACATACACCCTTAGTCCCAGAGCTCAGGAGGCAGAGGCAAGTAGATCTCTGTGAGTTCAAAGCCAGCCTGATCTACATAGTTTCAAGCCAGCCAAAGGTACACAGTGAGACCCTGTCTCTCTCTGTCATACACACACACACACACACACACACACACACACACACACACACACGACACACAAAGCTGTGTTGTAATAAACTGAAGTCATCTGCATCTATGCCCACTGCTGAATTTTATAACAAAAGATACTCACTGTTCTCAAATAAGATTTCAAAAAGAATTTGTTGTTGACTCAAACAAATAAATCTTTGGGAATACGGGGTGAAGGAAATTCAAAGTCTGCCCAAAGCAGCTTAATTTATATATGCAGAAATATATAATTAATAAATTATGTACAGATCACGAGATGCTTTATTCAGATTAGTTGTGAAGTTTGAAGCAGTGTCCCATCAGTATTTTCTCTGCCTTTACACATCTGCTTAGGTTGATTTCCAGAGTGCATCGCCTCCATTTTCACCTCAAGCCATGCAGGTGAAGCTCTTTTGACTTCGTGGTCTTGGACATTTACTCCATAAACACTCCCATTGAGACACTGCTGCCTTCTCCTCCCCAGTCATCCCAAATGGGTGGAACAAGCCCTGTCTGGGTAACAACTGGCCATGCCAACCACTTTGGGCATTCAGTGAGGTGTTTGAGTTCCCGCTCCCTCAATACTTTCTCCCTTCCTGTTTTGGGCTTCTGCAGGTGACCTCACTGAAATTCAGAGTTGTTTCCAATGAAGATTCTTTTAGTTAACTCCACCTGTCCAGATGGTTCTCTGCATTCCTCCAGGTCATATGACTATTAGGGTACCCCATGATCTGAGCCTTCCCAGAATCAGACAGCATGTGACTCTCTCTACTGGGATTAATCTCAAACTAGCATGTGCTAGTTTGGAATAAATATGTGGATGTGGGCTATTTTGTTTTTAACTTTACATATTTGGTGGGTGTGTGTGCATGCACATGAAGTCAGAGGGCAAATCTCACTTTCCATCTTATTATGGATTCCTGAGGTCAGACTCTGATTGTCAGGTTTTGTTAAGTGGCTGTACCTACAAAGCCATCTCTAAGGTTCTTAATATGTTGGCTAGTTTATTTTTAAATAGCACTTAAGATGCTACAATTGGGCAGTGAACACAGTGGCTTTAGCTATTTTGTTTGCACACATACGACCAGCTATGAGAAGTAAACAGTACTGTCATGAGGCATGGCATAGATCAACATGGAGAGAAAATACTTTCTGTTCTAACATTTTAGGTCCTTGCTGTCTGTGACATGATGTAGTGGCTTGTCATTATGACAGGATGCCAGGCAGTCTTTCAACAGGCTGTGTAGTAAAAGCCACTTGGTACTATGGCAATGATTGTTCTCGAAATATCTCTGCAGATGAGATGGTAGAGACTTGTTTGCTGATGCAAGAGCAGGTTGTGCGACTCCCTGCAGATGACACTAGACTGGGGCTTGGTGCCTTTCATCTCCACATTATGTCACACTCTTAATCCCCTCTAAGGCTCCTGGGGAGTCCCTGGCACCCTGATTTTGTAGTTGGGTGAGCTGCCAGTCATGCTATTTGAGCTGAGACTGAAGCCCAGACGTCGCTTGTTTGTGCTTTTGTGCTAAAGTTGCTTTGCTGAAATGAGCAAGATCGCTCACGTTTGAGCAAGAGCACTCTGCCATATAAAGTTAGTTAATTACTAGTCTAGTGGTTTAATCTAGTTCAGAAGCATTCCACACAGCTTGGCGCTGCCTTCCAAAACGCTGTTTTGTGGAATTGGTAATTACCACATGAAGTTACTAGTGTTTTTGAGCTGAAAATTTTGGTTTTATTGTGTGAAAGTGCCCTGGTCATCCCCACCTTCCTGCAGGCATCCTTATCAACCAGGTTCCCAGAGACCCAAGGGTTAGTTCCCCAGCAGTTGGGACCTCTCTGGTGTGGGCCGCCTGTGTCACCACCCAAGATGGATTCGATTCTGTTATTCAGTTTTGTCTTATGAACCTGGACTCCAGGTCTCTCTATCTCACCTTTCCATGGAATCAGTGAACTGCCCCACCAGGGAGCATCACAACTGTGGCTTTTCGGTGTGGTTCTGGGTGATTTTGTTTCAGGATGTAGAGCTCTCTACTTAGAAAGTATTCGTCTGTAGTTTCAGTTGGTTAGAAAAAATGTGAAAGGTTAGAGCAACCCAGTACATGAAGGCTGTTAGTTGTTCTCAGCTAAGTCTAAGGGGAGGACCCCTGTCCTAATTTTTCTTGGGACACATGCTCTTCCTTCTCCTTCCCAGGGTCCTCTTTGTTTGCTGTTATCATTACAGTGTTGGAAGCAGGCAGGGTGAGCGATGGGTTCTGTCTGTGTGTTTAGGACTGCTGAGCTTAACCTTAACTGAATTGATTTTACCAACCAGCCTTTCTGGTTTTTTTTCTTTTTTTCTCTTGAGTTGACTTACAAAATACCTTAGAATTCTGTGACCTCCCAGTCTTGCCTTAAAAATACATTTACAACTGGGGGGGGGGGAGTGAATACAGTAAACATCTTACACTCCTGAAGTTAGAAATAGTTAAGTGAAACAAAAGCCTTCTCTGAAATGGTAACATTTAGCGATTTAGTTAAAGCATACAGGAAATAGCTGATTGAAATAAAGGGAGGGTAAGTAATTGACTTTGAAAGACTAATATGTTTAAAAAAAAAAAAATCTCCTACACTACTTTTCTTCAGAGCCTGAGAATGCAAGACCCGGGCTTGCAGCTCCAAGGTGGAGCATTTACCTGGCATGCACAAGGCCCTGGGTGCCATCCCAGGCAATGCATACCCAGAATCATATCCTTCTATATGTAGATGGATATAGTTCTCTTATCCTGTCTTATGGCCTAAGTTCCTACAGCATTAATTAAATCATCTATCATAGGAAAGAGGGCTGTGTGAATATTCCCTTTCTGTTAGCACTGTAGTTTATAAGGCTTGTCAGTTAGTATTGAATGGCAGCTCAGCTAATAGAGATTAAACACAGTTTCACTAGAAAGCATTGGTACAGTTGTTTCTCTGAATTCAAAACTTGGCCAACAAAGCAACAAGAATAAGCGCCATCATGTATTGACAGAAGATTTTTTCATCTGTGATCCCAGAGGTTAGCTGCCCGTGGAAGGTCGCTTAGGAAAATGGGCTCCACTGACTCTGTTCTAATCAAAAGCATTTGCTTTATTACACCATAGATGACATTATTCAGATAGGTTTTTTTTTTCATCTGTATACATGCTTATCCATTTTGTGTAAACAGAATTGCCCGAACTATTGTCAGTGTGTTCTGAAGGCAAGCATAACATCAGTACATTTGTTTCAAACGTTCACATCATCCAGGCTATATGAGTAAAGCTCTACTTCTTTGTAACCCAAACTATTGCAGAGTATCATTGATTATAAATCCAGTGTCTCTAAGCACGCTGCATCTGAATGAAGTCTCTTCTGTTGTCTTAACAGCCACATGAAATGTTTTTAAGGTTCGTGTGTGCGTGCTCGCGTGTGTGCACATGTTTGTGTTGCTCAAAGTATTTTTAATCTAGCTTCCTAGTATCGGTAATTATTGTTTCTTTCCAGTTTTAGAAGTGTTGGAAATAGGTAATAACAAATACAAGAGATTAGTGAAGCGAAGCGGTGTTTAATATGCAACTCTGCAGAATGGGATGCAGCATAGAGAATGGCTGGCACATTGGTTTGGTATTTTTAAAGTCTTCCAAACTTGAGACATCCCTATCCTCCTTTCCCATAGGCTGGAACTAATGAATAATTTGGGCCTTGAAACTGCTCCCTTTTCTGATCATTACCTGTGACTTTCTGACTCTCAGAGTTCTCAGACAGCTGATGTCAGCCTCCATCCAGGGGAGAGAGGGCTTGCACCTCCTGCTTCCCTGTAACTGTGATGAACTCTAAGCATGCCTCATTGAACATGGACCATACCAATCTCTCCCTTACAGAGATATTAGAAGTGAGGCCATGGAGACTATCCCAGTGTGTGCATGGCATACTTTTGTGAGTGTGTATGAAGTACAGGTTCCCAGCAGTGATGCTGTTAAGTCAACATGTATGTACATTTCAGTGTTAGTGGGTTTAATCATATTGCATCCATTTACCAATTTCATCCTATTTATATAGTAGCACCTATAGAAATAATAATACCCCCTTTGCCTGCTTATAAAGTATCTTTCTATGTCCTTCTGTCCCACATGAAGAAAACAATTGTGCAGGTATTTCTTTGGGAACACATCAGTTGAAAACTTCCTGACACCAGGTAACATGCTGTTGTCATTTTGCATCCACTCTAGTGGCCGTTCCCATCCACCCACCCCTTCTTGTATCTTTTAACTGGACCTCTGTCTAAGCCTCCTTGAGGGCTTTCTCTGACTCTTAACTTTTCGAAGACATAGCAGCTGGAATGATGTAATAGCAGCTGGAATAATGTAAATAAGATTAAGTTACTCTCTGAGTACATGCATTTATAGAAGCTTTATTTATAATTGCCCAAGGCTAGGAGCAAAGAAGATGTCCATTGGTAAATGCGTGGATGAACATACTGTGGTATATTGGACAATGAAAAATTGCTAAAAAGAAATGAGGTAGGGGCTGGAGAGATGTGTCAGCAGTCAGTAGCACTGGCTGCTCTTCCAGAGGACCCCGTTTCAATTCCCAGTTACCCATATGGTGACTCACAACTTTCTTTAGCTCCAGTTCCAGGGGATTTGATGCCCTTTTGTGGTCTCCACTAACTTCAGGCATATGGGTAGTGCCCAGACATGGCAGGCAAAATATTAATACGCATAAATTAAAATTGAAAAAATGGAAACGAACCATACAACCTAAAGAGACACCGGGGAGCCGGGCAGTGGTGGAGCACGCCTTTAATCACAGCACTTGGGAGGCAGAGGCAGGTGGATCTCTGTGAGTTCGAGGCCAGCCTCGGCTACAGAGTGAGATCCAGGACAGTCTCCAAAGCTACACAGAGAAACCCTGTCTCGAAAAACCAAAAGGGAGAGAGAGAGAGAGAGACAGAGACAGAGAGAGACAGAGAGAGACACAGAGAGAGACACAGAGAGAGAGAGACACAGAGAGAGAGAGACAGAGACACTGGGGAAAGGTAACTGCATGTTACTAAGTGGGCGACACTACTCCGAACAGTCTACAGGACATCTTGAAAAAGCAAATGTGGAGACAGATTAGTCAACACACTAAGATTGGAAGCTGACTCTGGTGCCTGGCAGAGTTGTGGCCACTTAGAAGGTGGCTGTGAAAAGCCAAGTTACTACACACAATTTGGTAGCTAGGAAAAGTCAGCCTTCAAGAAAACCAATACATCAAATGGTGCTGACGGCTCTTCCCCTCAGAATGAGGCTCAGCTTGGGCTTTCTCAGAAAGACGACCATTGTGGTCACATTTCCATTCAGTTTGCTAAGAACACTAGTGACCATCTGATATTTTCTCTGTGCCTGTGTCCCTTTCTCTGCAGTCTTTGATAATGGACTTCTCTTGTTCACTGCTGCTTTGTAACCTTTTCTGGTCATGAGTAGACACCAAATAATTGGTTGTTGAGCAAATACGTGGTAACTGAAAGCCAAATGTTTCCCCCCATTACAAACAAGGGTGTTAGAAGAAAGAAAGTAAGTGAAGTGCTGCATAATGACACCCTCTCCCCAAAAAATACAATCCTGGGAGAGTTGAGTGTAAAAGGGGGAGATCCCTTTCTGCCAGTGTGCACTGTCTTGGTGCTGGGGAGGAACGGGCAAGGGGTGGTTACCAAGGATGTTATAGTCTCACGGCAGCAGTCATCCCGCTCACAGACCTCTAGAATGCAGCTTATACACAGTTAAGAAGAGCTGTCAGAGCACAGTACAGAGATGAGAGGGAAGCAGATCCCACTCACAGCAAGAAGGCCAGGAGCTTCCGAAGGATGTGGTGTGGAATAGTATCACATCGTTAACCCAGTGGAAGGCCTATTAAAGTAGCCGGGTAAGGCTTGAGGAAAGGTAACGTGGTTTTGGCCTGTAGACTACTGTGGTGGGAGAGTCAGAATTCAGGCCGGGAGGTCAGTAGGATGCAGCTGGGACATGGGAACATGGGCCTGGCCTGACGGGGGTTGGGAGTGGGGGTATGGGCAGCGGGGAGGGATAGCAAACGAAGAGACCTTTGAAGGAAGCTTCAGTCTTGTAAAGTCCTGGAAAACAATGAAAGGCAGAAAGTAAATGTAGATTTGTGTGGTGGTAATGGGACTTTTGGATTTCAGAGTTGGAGAAGCTGCGAGAAGCTTTTAAAAGGTCTTCTGTCTGCTCTTCTCCTTGTCGTTGAGGAATACAGGCCCAGAAATGGAAGGATGCTTAGCTGGGTGACCCAGGCAAGCAGGGACAGAACAAAGATAGGCCTTCCTGATCCCTCTCCAGTTTTCCTCCTCTTGTGAAGGTTCTGAAAGGCAGACAGATGGGCACTGAAGATGCTGTGTGAGGTCATGAAGATGCTGTGTGAGGTCATCCGTGGGCACGAAACCACGAGTGTTGGTATCTTCAGGCTGCAGGAAGCTACTGATGGTCCGCAGAGACCACTCTCACTGAGGTGGCAGGAGTTACAGGTTGGGGAAAGAGCAGATGTAGCTCTCAGGAAGGAGGGATGACAATCGAGGAACAAAGGAAGCTAAAGATGCAGGTCAATCTTTAAGAAGCCAGTGTAGTCAGGCAGTGGTGAGTTCCAGGTCAGCCTGTTCTATAAAGCAAGTTCCAGGACAGCCAAGGCTGTTACAGAGAGAATCTTTTTGGAAAACAAACAGACAAATAAACAAAAATTAAAAGAAGAAGAAGAAGAGGAAGAGGAGGAGGGGGGAGAAAAGGAAGAAGAAGCAGAAGCTGCCAGTGTAAACAGAATCATAGAAGCAGAAACCTCCATGGGGAAATACAAGTATATAAACTACCCAATCTAGGAATTTCACTGTGAAAGAAAAGCTAGGGGGGAAAAAGTGGCCAAGGGATAATGAAGGGCATTTAGAGATTACCATTTGTTTTCATTGTGTTTGTCTTTTCCAATACCTGGGAATCAACCTTGGGGCCTAGTGCACACTAGGCATGTGCTGTACTACTCAGCTCCCCCCACCCCAACCTGTTTGTTACTATTTTATTGGTAAAACATGTGTATCTGGAGACAGAAGAAAAAAAACAATGAAGGCAGGATTTTACACAGCTGGAGGTGGCAGGATCAGAGATACCTAGCACTTTCAGGATGCAGAGAGATGGGGTCCAGGGTTAGAACAGTGTGTGTACAGTCACAAGTTCATTCAAGCTGTTGTTTATGGAGGGCTTCCTCTCTCAGACCCATGATATAGCTGTGCTTGCTTTACATCAATGTATCCTCACCACAGCTCACCAGGCAGACACTCCAAGTTATAGCTGAGAAAAGGAAGGCTTAATGGATTTTATCTTATAAATCAAGTGATGAGTGTGGACTTCAAACTCACATCTCTCTTGAAACTTGATATTTCTCATAAAGCTGGTTGAGTTGGGTAGGAAAGAAGACATGCATAGTACCTTAAATTTCCATGGCAATAGTTATCTTGTGTGTATATAAAGCACATTCCATAGATCTTAGCACACAGTACATATGATGCACTAGTTACTAATTATAATTTTTAGCTGCAGGATGTCAACTAAAAGATTATGAAAGAATTCCTACCATCCTCTTTCCAATCTGCCCTAGCCCTGGGTGATTTCTGAGGGTCTGCAAGAAACTCTTTCCTTTCTCTTTCTCCTCCCATCACCATCACTCAGATTGGCCATGCTACTTTGGGCATTTCATTTCTTATTTGCGTCCCTCCCCCTCCCTGAGAGTAAGGGTTCCTATTGCCTAGGCTAGCTTCAAACTCTGTATGTAGCTAGGGAGGATCACTTTGAAATTTTAACCCTGTAGCCCCCACCTCATCACCAAGATTACAGGTAGGCTCAACCACACCCAGTTTGCTTGGAACACTGGAAGATCAAATGAAATGGAGATGGCTTTTGAAAATATGATTTTTATAGAACATTGCCTAGTGGAGTTCAGTGTTCAATAGGCTGTAGAGGGAATGTGGTGCTTAAAACACAAATGATTCTTTGATCATTGTTTAATTACTGTTCTGTTGCAGAGAAGAGACATTGTGACTAAGACAGCTCTTATAAAAGAAAACATTTAACTGGGGGCTTACTTGCAGTGTTAGAGGGTTAGTTCATGATCATTGTGGCAGGAAGTAGACAGGCATGGTGCTGGAGCAGTACCTGAGAGCTTTACATCCTGATCTACTAGCAGTGATTGGATAGGGAGTGAGTAAGTGAGTGAGGGAGGGAGGGAGGAAGGGAGGGAGGGAGGGGTACAGACAGACAGAGACAGAGAGAAACTGTGCCTCATTTGGTCTTTTGAAACCTCAAAGCCCTCCCAGTGTCACACCTCCTCCAACAAGGCCACACCTCCTAATCCTTCTCAGACAGTTCCACTAACCAGAGACCAAGCATCCAAGCATTTGAGTCTGTGGGAGCCATTTTTATGCAAACTACCACAACCTGTGTTTAGTCATCAAGTATTGCATACAAACACTCCATTTACTGAAGTTACAAAGATATGTATGGCATCATTGTCTTCAAAGAGGCCAGTGTTGAGGCCATGGAGGAATGAAAACATCATTGTAGTCCCATCAACTTCTTTTAAGTATTTTGATAGTCAACACAGACAATTCAGATACAAGAAGGACTTATGACAATTAGATGTTACTTCATTCATGCCTAGGCTTTTGTGAATCTGTCTTTCCAGAGGCAAGCATTTTTACCAAGTCCATATTTTTGTTTTGTTGTTTTCATTGTTTTGTTTGTTCTCTTTGCAAAGAACCTGCAGGATCCAAACTGTTGGACTATATCTAATGTGCATGTTAGAAAGTATGGAGGCTGATGATAACCCCTGTTCATAGGCTGCTCTGAACATATTTTTCCTGAAGTGATGGGTATGTTTCTCATTCTACTAAGCCAGCCTTTCATTCTCTGGTTTCTAATTGTGATTGAGGTATGTATTTAGAGGACAGCCTGCTTAAGAAATGTTAATTAGCTAAATATTAATGAGATAGGTCTTTGGCAGCCAGAGGCTTGTGTAGGGAATGAGCAGTTTAGGGAATTTGTATATATATCTTTGGTAGGATTAAGTTTTTCACTAAAAGCAATTTGACCCTAAGGCTGAAAAATGTACTCTTCTGTGATTTAGTTATGAAACCAGAGTCCCTTCCTAGCTGCCAGTTGTTAATAATAATACACTGGCCATTTTCATCTTTCCCTCCAATAGGCAGGGTGCTGAGCATTGATAATGGAGATTGACATCACTTTTTGAGGATCCCATGCTGAGTATTATACTAGGTTTATGTTGACTACTACATTTATTTCAACTACTAAATTTACATGTAATGTGCCTATAAAATTTCTATTTTATAGATAAGGAAGTTGACATAGAGAATGTCCTCTTATTACAAGGCTCATGTTCTAGCTCCTACAGTGTACTGGTTTGGCTTGAAGCAGCCATGATTTAGAATCAGATCCATATTTAAGATCACACATTTGAATATTTGTTTCTTTGGAAGCCATCTACGACGTCCCTAGTGGAAGAGCCCTCCTCTCGGCAATGAGCATTCAGACTTTGTATCCATGTTAACACTGGAAGAGAATTCTGGCACAGCTGGGATCAGCCCTAACTGCTAGTGTTACTGAGAAATAACCTTCACTGAGTATATTGAAGGGGTTAAGTGAGAAACTAATTGCAAGCCACACTGCCTTTGTGATCTTTGGTGTTTTGAAGCACATAGTCAATAGAGGGGGTTAAGAAGCAACTAACCTGAGCAGTTCCTCCAGTAGGGTCTCTCTGTAGAGCTTCCAGCCATTGGTAGAACATCCAAATATAAACAACTGAAAATGTTGGATAACATACTTTGTAAAAGCCTTTTCACAAGTTAGGAAGGAAGGAAATATAAAGTTAGGTGACTTCACAGAAATCTGCAGCTGCAAGGCATTCTCCAAATAAATACCTTAGTAATGTCTAAGTGCTGAGAATGAAGGAATATGGCTGGGATTAAGAGGAGGACGTGGAGCCTTTCAGGCGAAATTTGTTCTGGAGGTCAACCCGACGCGTGCAGAGCCAATCTGTTGGCACATGCATTCTTTCTGCTGGAGCACCCCTCCTCTGACCCTATTCCTGGTGCTAAAGAATCTTCCCCCATAAAACTGCAACCTTAGAAAGCTATGTCCTTGGTGGATGGCAAAATGTTGTGCTCCGTTCCTCATTAATTTACAAGGGACTTGGCATTGCTTATCAATAGGAGAAAAGAGGGAGGTGTGGAAGAATCCTTCTTCTAACAGTGAAAAGGTCTAAGCTGGTCTGACCTGAGTGTATGAGTGTACAGGCTGAATTTATATTTCTTTGTCAGAGGGGAAATGCCAGGCTGAGAGTATCCCTGTGTAATTGACAGAACAAAATACTAGCCCTCTCAGAAGGAGCCCACTTTTACCCTGAACCTCAAAGGATTATTCAAATACTGTACCAAGGGAAATAAAAGATCTCAAGTCACATAAAGCAGTAAGAGATGACAAGAACAGGAAATACTCTAAACATACAAAAGTGTAAAGGTCTTAAACTGAAATATAAATTAAAGGTTTATTTAAAAAAAAAAAAAAAACAACTAGGCCGGGCAGTGGTGGCGAATGCCTGTAATCCCAGCACACAGGAGGCAGAGGCAGGTGGATCTCTGTGAGTTCGAGGCCAGCCTGGTCTCCAAATCGAGTTCCAGGAAAGGCGCAAAGCTACACAGAGAAACGCTGTCTTGAAAAACCACAAAACAACAACAACAACAACAAAACAAAAAACTAGTAAGTAAAATTATGATGGTTAGAAATTTTTTTAAAGATTTATTTATTTATTATTATGTATACAGTGTTCAACCTGCATGTACGCCTGCAGGCCAGAAGAGGACACCAGATCTCATTATAGATGGTTGTGAGCCACCATGTGGTTGCTGGGAATTGAACTCAGGACCTCTGGAAGAGCAGCCAGTGCTCTTAACCTCTGAGCCATTCCTCCAGCCCTGATGGTTAGAATTTTAAATTCAACAGGTGGCCTTGCCAGATTTGAACATAGCTGAATGAAGAATTAGAGAAGTAGAAGATAAAAATTATTCTGAAAGCATTTCTGAGAGAATTTGAGATGGCTTACTAAGTATAAATGACAATCAGAAGGAAAGGAAAGATGCTGTCTGGAAGATTCCCCAGGACTAATAGAGTATAACAGATTGCAAAAGCAGGATGAAAATACAAACTCGGTGCAGCTCATTGAGTGTGGAGCCTCACAGCTGCAGAGACACTCCTGGGTACCAGAAAAGATGACACACCCAGATTCAAAGGGCAGTTGTTCACATGGTGTCGTCGTGTCTGGAGGGAAAACAAAACTTTTTCAAACTGGAATTCTATATTTTGTAAAACTATGTTTCAGGAACAAGGGTAGACTAAAATCCTTTTTATTTATTTATTTAAAGACTGACAGAACTCAAGAAGCATGTCAAGTTAGGCATTAAGAAAGAAATTATAAGCCAGGCACAGTGACACACGCAGGAGGCAGAGGCATACAGGTCTCCGTGAGTTTGAGGTAGGCAGGTCTGCATAGTTCCAAGCTAAACAGGACTCCGTGGTGAATAGAGGAAGTTACAGGGCTAGGGAATGTAGCTCAGTGTCAGGGTCCTTTCCTAGAATGCATGAGCCATAGATTCAAGCCCAGCTCCATTTACAAATATACATTAATACGTAAGGCGGAAGGAAAACTGATAATAGGTAAACGTGTGAATGAAATGGCAGACTAGTAGCATTGTCTTGATTTATATATATATAAACGGTAACTATTGGTGCTTAATGTTTTAAGCTTTAATTAATATTCAACTAATGAAATGACTGCTTTTAATTAAATAGTCTGAAGAACGTGTGTTGGGCTGGAGGATAATAACTATGAAAACCGTATGAAACTAAACAGAGGAGGCAGACTGGAGACAGGCTTGGCAGGCATGGTGCAGCTAGGAGGGAAGGATGTGAAGGAAAGCACCTCTCTCCTCACAGCTTAGCGCTGTGATGGTCACAAGAGACTCAACTTGCACACTGAACGGTCTGTTTGGGTCCCAGGGCTCCTGGGGCATGAGTGACAGCCCTGTTGGTGACAATGCAGCTCACAGTCACAGAAGAGCTGACCAGTAAGTGGTGTGTCCTCTCCACCAAGAGACCCTGGGCGCCAAGGTAATTTTTTGGAATTACAAAGGAATTAAGAAGAAAATAATGCCATCAGTGTCCCTTGGTTAGAACCAAATGGAAGGCACTTGTATTTTATATTCAAATTGAAATCTTCAGTTGGCGGCTGGTTTATTGGGTTTTAACGGTGGTACCATCCTCTTAGCAGGTCTTGATACTGGTGAGATTCTTGGCAAGATCCTGTTCAAGTCTCATATAACTAGCATTATATGGTCACATACAAAAATTGGGGTGATGATGTTGAAACACACACCAGTGTTTTCCTTTTCATGTCTTTCCTGCTACACATTTACCAGCAGTTTGTGTTCTACTGAAGTACATTGCATAACTTCCTTTGTTTGGGGGGTGGGAGGGGGAAACTGAGTATTGAGCCCAGGGCAGAAACCCCTGCTGCTGCCAAGCTGTGCATGGGAGGGTTAACTTGCTGAGGGGAAGCCAAGAGGAATGCTAAGGGATCAAGACATGACACGCTGCCCATTGTTATAGCTCCAGATCAAAATATACAATTATGCATGCCAAATAAATTCTAAACCTGTAAGGTCGGAAAGAGGGGTGGCTCTGACGACAGGTGCCAGAAGCATTAAATAACCTCCTCAGACAAGGTGCACCACTGTTGTCTTGAATCCTGTGGGGGTCCCCAGTCTGGCATTTTCTCCCATGCTAGACAATGTGCATTCACTGCTGGAGTCTCCCTTAAGCCCCAGTCCCCCAGACCTGCTGGCTCCTGGTGCCCGCCCGCCCGACACAGAGGTGCCTTTGTAAGTGTAATTACCTTTCCCTGTATTAGAAATCGTCTGTTTAGAGCTGTGTTTGCAGGTACTGCTAGAATAAGCAGGAATTAGCATGCAAAAAGACCTGCCCTGTCTCTGACATCTTTATCAGCTCCATCCTTCAGGACTGGCTTCCTTGCCTAATGTTGGGTTGATGAGGCTGGTGGGATACAACAGGATGAAGAACTTTTAAAGGTGTGGGTGTGTGTGTGGGTGTGTGTGTGTGTGTGTGTGTGTGTGTGACAGATTGGGGGATGGGGTCTGTGTGTTGTATCTTGACAATCTTGTGTAACTGCCAGAGTAAACTTGAGTGGATGATTCCAGCAACTTAAGAATTGATTAAAGCTCTTCTGGTCTTTCAACTGTGTCCACATCAAAAAGACAGGAGAAAAAAAATCATTCTTTTACTGTGAGGATACTATGACTGTAGTCAGCATCCTCCTGCCTCCTGAACTGTGAATTGTGAGTTGTTACCTTGAGGTGAGCCTACCTTAAAGGTGCTTGCCTTATCCTGTGAGGAGGAACGGTTATAGAAGATGTTCGAATAGTCCAGAATTGGAGCAGAGTCAATCCAAGATTATTTGCATATTAGGTTACCTGGAAATGCTTTTTATTGTTCCCATCTGTTCATCAACGAGACTTTCATTTTAAAAAGAAAAAAAAAAAAACTTCCCTTCTTTGGAGATAGGGGTACTTTAGTGATTAGGTTAGAGGATTGCATTTTGTGTTTAGTAATTTTCCATATGTGATTTTTCTCTATACCTAGAGAATTCAAGGCCAATCAGAGAATAAGGGCAAATCCACCCAGATAAGTAGTGAAAGAGGGGCCAGGAACTCTGGACATTCTCATAGGGGAGAAGAAAGATTGAAGATTTAAATGGTTAATCTATATAATGTATTAATTTTTTTTTCCATGGCCAGCTTCATTGCTGCCTTGCTGACATGGCTGCACAGCCTGTCTCTGCCCTGAATCACCTAGTGAAGATTTTACACAGGGCAGAGTAGGATTCAAGCCAGCGGGTTCAGGTTCTGACGTTGTGCTGGAGAGTGGTGAAGGATTTATCCAGGAATCTGTCTGGTAGAGAAACATTTTCTTCACCCTTGAAACCTAAAAGCCCTGCTTTCCTTTCCATTGTTGGGAGCAACAGGTCAGGGATTGCCTGAGGCGGCCCTGCAAATTGGTGCCTGCTTTGTGACTAAGACCTGGAGGGAGTGGTCAAGAAAAGGCGGTCAGGGAGATTGAAGAAGCGTGACTGTTCCTTTAGGTTTTAAAGCTACCTCTCCAGGAAGACTGGATTCTGATGCCTTGGCTGGCCAGGAGAAGCTAAGAACACTTTCGGAACTATTTGCTGAAAGGAGCCTCTTGAGCCGGTACAAATTTAGGGAACAATCGAGGTAGGCACCAGAGGAGAGGCAAGGTAACACAACCTTTCTGGCCACATTTGTCCCCCTTATTTTTGTGACAGTGGGTCCTTCACAGGACTGCGACAGGTGTTGCCTCACTTTTTCCTGAAGCTCCACTCCTTTCTCTGCCCCTAGGTGTTTAATAGTCCAGAGTTGTTCCCAGGGCTCAGCTCTTGCTCCTCAGTAATGGAGGGCCTTATGTGGGGTGTTCTTGCTATCCGAGTAGATAGAGAAGCAGCATTCAGCCTTCACTTATCCTGCCTAAGGAACAGGGATGGTTGGAGTTCCATGTCTTCTCAGATCCTCAGCAACCTAAGGCCTCTTACACAGCCTAACATTTGTTCTAGTTTGTTTGACCAGACTGCCTTGTTTCTTGAAAGAATACACCCTGTTCCTACTCCGTGCCATTGTGTTACTGGTACAACTCTGCTTTTCTTTGGGTTTGTTCTTCATTTGTTTCTAAGCTTGATATCTGACCAGGCCATTTGCCTTCAGTCTTTATTCATCTCTTCAATCTTGCTACATCTTCTCCCAGGGATGTACAGCTTACTCATGCTTTCAAGGAAGGAGGGAGGCAGTGTGATGTTAGGACACCTAAGGCTGCTTCTGGGGGGCGGGGGGAACTCAGCTGTTTTTCCTGTGCCCCTGCTCTTCTTAGGTCCCAAGGGTATTTTCAGTTTGTGCCCCTTACTTTGTTTTGACTGACCTTGATCACATTGAATCTACAAAGCCTAACACAGACCAATCTCTCTTTTTAAACTCTAGCACTCCAGTACAAAAAGCTTTGCTAATAATAATTTCTCTTAAGGAAACTAAATTTCTATAGAGATATCCCACTATAGAATATTATGCTTTTTAAAAACCTACAAATTTAATCTGCCGTCCATTGTTTTCACTTGTCAGGGATTGTAAGCACTGTAAACATTTTAGAGCATGGGCCACAGAAATATAAGCAACAACTCCAGAACTGAGGCCATGCTGGGGTTGCTCTGGATCATTCCATTCCTTCTTAAACCACAGTGTGCTGGCCTTGTTAGTCTTCAACAAATAATGGATCTTTGTCTCAAAAACTAAAATTACAGTTTTGCTTCCTAGAGTATTTTTCAAAGAAGGGAGTTAGTGTCCTGGTGGAAAGCTAACAACATATTCCAAAGTCTCTTTTGGCTCTTTCTGGTTGTGCCCCTCATATCCACGGACATCACCGAAGCAAAAATCACCGTCGTCAAGAACGTGCCTGGCAGCCCCAGATTTTGTTATGTGTTTTATAAACTAAATCATTCCCAATTCCTGGCTTCTTCCAATATGTTTCAGGCAACACTGAAATAGGCAGGTATATAGTTCTGAAAAACTCAGAACAGTATTGAGACCATGTAGACAGTGTGGAAGCATATAGAGTCCATGCGTGTCCATTTTCTACTTAAAAGATGCTCACAGAAAGGGTGGTGTTTGGAGGGTGAAGTAAAGGAAGAGGAGGCTTTTAAAAGGTTTGCGTGCCCAACATAGCAGTCATCAAAGAAGGAGGAGCGGTAGTTGGACCATGGCTGGTCAGATGCCTGGAGCTATAACTGAAAGGAGTTAGGTGCGTGCGTCCATGAAAAGAAACTGGAAAAACAAAACTGGATAGGTGAGAATAGAGGGACCCACCTTCAGGACACCCTGACCCAAGGAAAGTCACCCGAGTCTTAAATAGAGTCAAAGTATAAACAACACGACCAAAGGAGGAGACGCTACATCATTTCTGCTCTAAACAAAACAAAAGAGCCGTACACTGTGGGTTTTTGTTTGTTTTTTGTTTTTCCAGACAGGGTTTCTCTGTAGCTTTGGAGCCTGTCCTGGACTAGCTCTGTAAACCAGGCTGGCCTCGAACTCACAGAGATCCACCTGCCTCTGCCTCCCGAGTGCTGGGATTACAGGCATGCGCCACCACCGCCCAGCACACTGTGATTTAAGAAGGAATGGAATGATCCAGAGCAACCCCAGCATGGCCTCAGTTCTGGAGTTGCTGCTTATATTTCTGTGGCCCGTGCTCTAAAATGTTTACAGTGCTTACAATCCCTGACGAGTGAAAACAATGGACGGCAGATTAAATTTGTAGGTTTTTAAAAAGCATAATATTCTATAGTGGGATATCTCTATAGAAATTTAGTTTCCTTAAGAGAAACTATTATTAGCAAAGAAAAAAGGACAGCACAGAGGTCTGTCTATAAAATGTAACATTGGAGTTCCATATGGCTAAAGGTACAGTAAAAAGGACAATTTGCAGGAAGAATCATACCAAACAAGAAATCCTTGTGATTTATTTAGGAAGTAATATGAGGTACTTTTATACTCACATTAAAGGAGGGGACCCTATTTAACTGATCTTCATTAGAATTGCATATTTGGTCTGCATCTTCTGGACAGCACACGTTTGAGCAGATAACTAGAACTCACAGGAAAACTTGAAGCAAGAATCAAAATGGAGGAGAAAAGAAGAAATTAAAAAGTGGTACTAATTCTCTAAACTTATTTAAAGAACTAACCCTAAAGGAAGCATTGGGTGCTCCATGTAGCTGCTGGCAGATTCTTAGCATCTAGTGTTTTAGACTTGTCTGCAGTTATTTGGATTGGAACGTGACCCTCAGCTGGCATTAGAACGTGAACCTCAAATGTACAGTTGATAGATAAACGTCCTGGGCATCAGGTTTTACATGTGTGAAGTGACAGATGTTGTTGTGCTTATTTTCTATTAGTCATCTAGTGGTTGGGAGAGTGACAGGCTGCACTTGAATGAGGGGACCAGCCTGTTTTCTAAGACCTTCATGCAGAATGGAGCAGAAAGTCTCCATGGGTCACTCAAAAGAGGAATACCCACATTCAGTCCAATCTGGACAGAATCCAGATTCGAAGCCTTTTGTTCTGGTTGGGAGGTGGAGCTTAACTAGGATTCAATTGACTAGGATTAAGTATAAAGTTCTACTTGTATTACTTGTGTAAGATGACTAATTAAGTTGCAGTAGACCTGGGGTAACAACAGTTTCTGTGAAAGAAGAATCAGGGTTTTATACCCCGAGATCTCTGTTTGAGTCAGGAGTGAAATGTGTTTGTTAGGAAGAGTCAGTTACAAGGAGTGAGAGATGTGTGGTCAGAGGAACTTGGTTCACCTGGAGCCAACAACAGGCAGAAATCCTCTATACTGCACAACTGTACTTCCGTGTCTGTCAGTGGATGTGACGAGATCTGTTGAGTCTGGATGAATTCATCATTGTCTTTTGGGAATTTCTATAATTGGTAGAAATTTGGAGCATTATAAATCTGTGAAAGAAACAGTATTAAGTCATTAAGTGTTGAAAGGGGCTAATTTCCCTCCTACTCAGCCTGCCTAAGAAACAGTGTGTGTGTGTTGTAGTTTGCATATAACACCGTCTTCTCTTTCTTGGTATTGTATCATCAGTGCTTGGGGCTCTAGCATGGCATGATTTTGGCATCAGAAATTATTTAGTGAAAACTTCATTTCTGAAGTTAATTGTCCTATATTGAGCTCTTGAATGTGTCAGAATTATGGTAAATATATTAAGGTAGGCGTTTATCAATATTTCATGAACACAAAACTGGATAAGAATCCAAGTGCTCTCTGAATAGATACATTTTATGTATATGTAGTTTTTTTTTTTTTTTTCTGGGAAAGACTCCAACACTTTCATCAGATTCTGAAATGATACAAAAATTGGACCTTTCCCTTTGCACCTACACAACTTGTCTATCTCCTGATGTATAAACACAGAGGCACCTTGATTCTTGCTTCCTGTCTTGCTTTAAGAGCAGCTAGCAGATCTCCCTTCACATGCCAGCGACTACTACCCACGGAGACTTGAAAAGAGTCACAGGCAGAGTTCCAAAATTGTTAATTAAATTTCAGTCTTAGAATAAACGAGAGGTCCCCTTTCCCACGTCCTCACACCCTACGACAAATCTAGTTGTGTTTAGAAGAGCAAGACTCAGGCTTGTGGCTTCAAGAATTTGGGTTACAGTTTACTGTTCCCCTTTCAGTGTGTGAGAACAAATTTGGTCTTCTCCAGGAATATTTTGTTCTGAGGTCAGTTCCAGAGAAGCCTGACCTCCTCAATGGGATGTGTGTTTCATGTGGTGTTTCTTCCCCTTGCAAACCTCACAGGGTGCCAAAGCATGCTTTCTGCGGGACATTCCTTTCTCGGCCATCTACTTCCCTTGCTATGCCCATGTGAAGGCCTCCTTTGCAAATGAAGATGGGCAGGTCAGCCCAGGAAGCCTGCTCTTAGCTGGTGCTATAGCCGGTAAGTCTCACCTATGCAGTGCTATGCTTGCCCACCACCCATCCCCAAAACCTCCAGCCTTTTGCCCTAACCCCACCCATACTGTGGAAATAGGGTTGTTTTTCCTGGCAGTTTTTGACAGAGTCCTCATGATTGTCTTTGAATAGCTTTCGAGGGGCAGGTAAGGAATTAATCTGTATTTTGTCAAGCTAGATTATTAAGTGAACTTTAGCTTTAGAGTATCCACTAACAATTGGTTGATTTATTTATTTCTTTTCTGCCATACTGGTAGATTCTAATTCATGTTCATATTATTTCCTACTTTCACTTAGTAGCACAAGAGTGAAAATGAGTTGGCCTCAACTTTTAAAAACTTTAAATGCTCATGCCCTAAAGGTGTCTAAACAAATTAGTGCGTGTAAGCTTGTCCAGAACTTCACAAAAGTTATTGTCATTTATTTAGAAGTGTAATAGAACTAGAAGTGACTAGGCTGACCAGACATTTCTTGGAGTGGCTGTCAGGTCAAGGGCTAGATGTATGTTAAGTGAGTCATAGAAGTAACTGTCTTCTGTCTTTAGTGCTGGGCTGCACTAAATTATCCCAGTACACAGAAAAATAGGGAATTAAAAATAGATACTGATTGTTGGCACAGTAGAAGATCATCGCCTGGCTTCTGGGAACCTCCTTGCCCAGAGACGCTAGCAGCTGCATCTGTCTGGATTAGCTCTCTAAGTGGTAACAAACTTTTAATGAGTTAACAAACCCTAGGGCAGTCCTGGGCTGCATGACTGCCAACATTTTTGATAGACATGTTGCAGTCATGAGAATGGCGGGTAGAGCTGTTCCTGAAAGCAGGATGGGAGGTGAACCCCAGCTTTGAGTAGCTACTTCACGCTTCCCCTCTCCTGCAGGAAGCCAAGTCCTGGGTAGTTGAGGACTCTAGTTGTTTAAGTCATAGTGAAATCTGGAAACCATTGTATCGACACTAAGGAAGCAAGATCTGGAATACAGAACTCCTTTTTTCATTTCAATTCAGTCATTCATTCACTGTGTCCTGAATGGTCACATTTACAAACATATAGATGAGGAAACATGGAAAGAAAGCATTATACGATTTATTTTAAATTGCTCAGTTGAAACAAGTCGATTTTAAATTGCTCAGTTGAAACAAGCCGGGGCCTAAGGAAAACGAAGGACTGCTTCTTGACGTGTGACCTTTGTCGAGTCGTTACTTCACTCAGTCTCTTTTCCTCAACTTTGAATAGAGATCATCACACTGGAGAGGCCAGCCTGTATCCCAGGGAGGGGCATCATGGGAGGCCCTTAGCATAGTGTGTGTCATGAATTCAATAAACATGAAGACTGAATCTCGAAGAATCTGCCCATAAATCGCTCACAAGTACCAGATAAAAGTTAAGGGGGAATACTGGAACTCTGCTCAGGATCAAAGAATCTCTCTTAACCTTGTTTCTCTCAAACTATAAAGCATTGAACTCTTCTCGTGGGGAAAACATATGCTGAGAACCAGTTTCATGTCAGGGTAGGAATATAGTAGGTAGGGTATGTTACCAGAGCTGAACATTTGTCGTGTCCCGTCCGTCCCCCCACCCCCCCCCCCCCCCCCCCCCCCGCGCCCCCGATTATGAAAGTAATATTGCTCACTATAAACTATTTAGAAACGGTAGGTATTCTCCATGATTCCATTGCTGGAAGAGAGTTGTTATTTAACTTGAGTGTTTTGATTATAGATATTCATGTACTTTATGAAGATGTATATGTAGACAGATGTTGTAGTCCACAGAGGTCAGAGGACAAGTGAGGGAGTTGGTTTACTCTTTTCCTGTGTGGCTCTCGTGAACCACACTTGGGCTGTTAGGCTTGGTCACAAGTATCTTTACCCCTGAGCCATCTCACCAGCCTTACTTCTTTGCTTTTCCCTATTTGGATGGTTTTGATGGAGTTTCAATCAAACTGCACCTGTGGTTTGCATTTTGTCCCTTCAACATTGTTGACCACTGTAGGGTGATGATTAGTGGCATGTGTTGTGGGATCAGACTCCAAGGCTCAGATTCACTTCCCCACATAGACCCCTATGACCTACACAAGCCACTGATTCCCTCGTGACCTGCTTCTTCAAATCTGGAGATGACTGTTATAGCTTCACTAAAGTATTGTGGGATTAAATGGAATAATAGACAAAGATTTAGAACATTCAGAAATGTTCAACTATAGTGATTTTATTGTATATAATTTTAAACTCCCTAAACATAGTTTAAGCAGCTAGATTGTATCCTTATTTTTCCTTATAATTTTTTGAGATTATAATATAATTACATTACTTCCCTTGCTTCCCTTTTCTCTCTGCAGTCCTTCCTATGTCCCCATTGTGACCCTTCCTTTCACATTCATGGCTTCTTTTTCTGTTGTTGTTGTCGTTGTTGTTGTTTTGTGTGTTCTAAACATATAAATACAACCTGCTTGATCTATGCAATGTTACTTGTATATATATATGTTTTCGGAGTTGACTATCTGGTATTGGAAAACCAATTGGTGTGCTCTTCTGGGGAGAAGACTGTTTCTCCTGCTTTTGGCATTCCTTAGGTGCCTCTAGGTTTTATACAGGGTTGAGGTCTCAAGCTTTCCCCTTCATGTTAGTATGACTATGGCCATCATCCTTGCTTATTTAGTTCATGTTTAGGCAGCCATGTTGGTAAGACTTCCGGGAGACACAATCTTATAGCAGACTTTCTTTTTATCTGGTTATTACAATCTGTCTGTTCTTCTTCTACAAATACCCTGAGCTTTAAATACAGGGGTTGTGTGGTAGATGTCAGTTGGCGCTAGGCTCCATAACTCTACATTTTGATCTCTTGTGGTTTTCTGTAATGGTCTTCAACTGTTGCAAAAAGAAGTTTACCTGATGAGGGGTGAGAACTACTTACCTGTGGGTATAAGGACAAATATTTAGAATGTAGTTGGGGGTTATATTTGTTTGTAAACTGGCAGTAGGTTCTCCTCTAGCATCTGTGACTTCACTGATCCTAAGAAGTGGCTAGGTTTCCCACACAAGGAGTGATTTCATTTCTTGTTGACTGGGCCTTAAGTCCAATTGGAGAGCACCAAGGCATATGCACCATTCTTGCACCCTGAGGGTTATTCTGTTGTTCCAGTTGTTATGGTTCAGAGATGTCATAGTTGGTAAAACTACTGGTTGCTGCTCTCCTTTCAAAGCTTGCCTGGTACCTTCTGGTGCCATGGAAGATGGTGCTCAAGGAAGAGTCTTTCAGATTAAATTCCAGCTCTGGTCCTCTTGGTCCTGTGTCTGAAGTGCATGGTATCTTCAGCAATCGAAACTTAACCTTTGGCACCAACAATAGCCTATAATGTTCTAGAAGTCTCTTAGACAATACTGACCAACAACTCACAAGAGGGTATTTCATGCCTTGTGTTGAGATTCTTATTAGATAGTCTGTGGCTCTTATTAGATAGTCTGTGGCTCTTGGGGGTGGCATCGTTAGCCCAGGTGGGAAAATTTCATTTAAACTATTTGTGAATATGTACATATAGACTTATGTGTTACAGGTATTTTTTTATTAAGTAGATAGCTAATAGTGTGATTCCTTATGATCTTTTCAGATACCCTTATTATTTTACTCTCCTCCCTCCTCCTTCTGTGCTTATCTCCCTCTCTCTAAAGCCTCCCCACAACCCCGCATTCACATGCATCTGCATCCCTCTTTACTTCCCTAGTTTGTATGTACTCTCTTCTGAAGATTTGGAGTTAGGAGCCTCAGATAAGAGAAAACATGTAATACGTTGTCTTTCTTTGTCTGGGATACCTCACTCAATATGTTCTTTTCTAGTTCAGTCCATTTATCCGCAGATTTCATAATGTCGTACATTTCTTTGCAGCTGAATAATATTCCATTGTATTAGGATTTTCTAGAGGAAAAGAACTTATAGAATGAATCTATGTGTATGTGTGTGTATGTACACACACATACGCACATATACATACATACATACAATATTGAATTTATTGGAATGACATACAGACTGCAGCCCAGTTGATCAACAATGGCTGGCTAAAAATGGGAAGTCCAAGAATCCCGTAGTTACTTAGTCCACAAGACTGGATGTCTCAGCTGGTCTTCAGTGTATATAGGAATCCCAAAGAAGTAGGCTCCAATGCCAGTGACAGAATGTTTGTGCTAACAACGCAAGGGAAAGCAGGCCAAGAGCAAAAGCTTCCTTCGTCCATGTCCTTATATAGACTTCCAGCAGAAGGTGTGGCCCAGATTAAAGGTGTGTCTTCCTGCCTCAAGATCGAAATCAAAGATGTGTGTCTTCCTACCTCAAAGGACCGTACTAGAAGTGGATTCACCCACTTCAAACCAAGCAAAATAATCCCACACAGACGTGCCCTCCATTTCTGGATTGTAGTTCATTCCAGATGTAGTCAAACTGACAATAATAGCTGTTACTTCCTTTGTGTATATGTACCACATTTTACTATCTATTAGTCAGTTGAAGGATGCTTAGGTTGTTTCCATTTTCTAACTGTTGTGAAGAAAGCAGCAGTGAACATGGCTGAGCAAGGATCTGTTGAATAGGGTCTAGCTAGGTGAGTCCTTTTGATCCTTCCCTCCGTACATTCTCCCACCCCCCACCCCAAATTTATCCCCAATCCACATCTCGTGCCCCAGCCAAGTCTGGCCATTCCTGCCTGTGCTGCTACTAATCTCTAGGCTTCTATCGGTACCCTGCCTGCCTGCCTCAGCCTACGAGCCCCTCCCATGCTACATGCAACCTCTTCACCCAGCCAGATCCTGCACATCTGTCTCCAGGGTCTAGCCTGGTAAGTTCACCTAATACTTCCCTTCTCATACCACCCTAACACCCACATCTATCCCCAAACTCCAAGCTTGAACTAGGGCATGGTCCCTAACCCAGCACACTAGCCCAGCCCCCTGTGTCCATCTGACTTCATTCAACCTAAGCCACATCCAACCTCTAGGCCCAGCCCAACCTACACAGTTCCTCTTCTGTCCGAACTCACTCTGTCCATATTAGACAAGAAGAACTAACAGAAGTTCACATGCTCATATCTCATGGCAAAATATATAAACAATATGAAAGATGAAGACAGCATCACCTCCACCCCCGAATCTACCAGTCCTATGAAAATGTCTGCCAATGAGAAAGAATTACCTTGATGAGCTCCAGGACACAGAATTTAAAAACAACAACAACCAATCACAAATGTCATCAAAGAATTCCAGGAATTTAAAGAAGACGCAAAGAAAAACAGCTTAATAAACTTAAAGAAACTGAACGTTAAGAGAATAAATGCCTGAGTGATGCCCAAGAAAACACAAATGTACGACTCATGAAAATGAATATATCCAGGATTCTAAAATAGAATTCAGTAAAGACATAGAATCATATTGTTCTTAATCATAGATGCCTAGCACTGTCCAAATGACAGTTTGGATTTTATCAAAACAAAGCAGATCTTTAGGCATAAAGATTTTCTCCGGTTTTGGATCTGAGTTTGCTGATGGAAAGTGTGAATGTTTTGAACATGAAACCACATTAGTCTTGAAGCTCTGGAGGCATCACCAGCCTTGTGCTGGTGTTTTAGCCCCACAGCTGTCCTATTCTCTGAGCGCTCACCTGGTGTCCTAATTAGGGTTCCATTGCTGTACTGAAACACCACGACCAAAAGCCACGTGAGGGAGAAACAAGTCATCTGGTTTAGACTTCCCCAGCACTATTCATCACTGAAGCAAGTCTGGACAGGGACTCACACAGGGCAGGAACCTGGTGGCAGGAGCTGATGCAGAGGCCATGGAAGAGTGTTGTTACTGGATTGCCCCCCAAGGCTTGCTCAGCTTGCTTTGTTGTAGAAACCAGGACCTCCAGCCCAGGGGTAGTTCCACCCACAATGGGCTGGGCTCTCCCCCATCTATCACTAGTAGGCTTGCCTATGCCCAGCCTTATGGAGGCAGTTTCTCAACTGAGGCTCCTTCCTCTCAGATGACTATAGCTTGTGTCAAGTTGACAAAAAACCAGCCAGCACACCTGGGATGCCTTTATTACCATCCCAGAGCTTCTCACCTCTAAACAAGTACTTAATGTTTCTTTTTGGGTGTGGATCAGGAGCAGTTCTTTTGTGGGCCTGTGGCTCAAAGTGTGTTATACAACTCTAAGAAGGAAGTGGTTGCTTACAAGGATTTGATAATTGAATAATTCAATTCTGAGAGCCTTGAGAATAAAACATAGTGGAGACAGATTAGGGTAATGAAGTGCACATACTTACCCAATTCTTCCAGAATGTCTCAAACTTCTAGAAAGTATACATTAAAAAGAGCAGCATCAGCACTCAGTACTCAGGAAACAACCAACCTGAGTCTGGAATTGGTGATGCCACAGGCCCAAAGCCCTGACAGGAAAAACTGTTGATAATGTAAATGCCAAAGTGGAGACTCTCGACCTCTGAGTGAACAGTAGAATGCCTGAGGTATGCTAAAGAAGTAAGCTAAAGAGCTGCATTTGTGGACACACAGCCACGGTAGCCGCTCCCATGTCATCTAGAGCTTCAAGCAACATTTGTCCACAAGTTGAAACCTCCGAATTGTAATGTAGAGAATGAGCCATTGGCCTGGAAACAGCCTGTGTAGAACTGACGGAAAGCAGGGCAGGGCTTAAGTCCGTGTCAAACCTTAACCACAGGTGCAGCAAAACATAAATTAACAGCTCTTTCCCAGTGGAGTAGAAAATAAATTATTCTCGCTGCACAGTTCAGCTTTCTGCATGTCAGCATCAGGAAAGGTTCAGCCCTGCCAGCCTGCCTTAGCCCTCTCAGCGAGAAGGAGTCTCCCTTCTGAAACAGAGGGAGAAGGGGAAGCAGGTCTGGAGTATGGCAGGTACCACCCACGTTGAATTCAGTGGCTGCTGAGCCCACCACCGTTTCGCTCTGAGTATCAGCAGACAGCCAGGCATCCTCGAACAGGAAGGGAGAGCAAGGAAAGCGAACTGAAAAATGGTGAAGAAAACGGTAATTTAGGGACCGGAGGAGAACTTGCGGGAACTGTAATTAGGAAGCCTGGAGGGGATTCTTTGTGTCTTACTTTTTATTCTTAAATAAAAGTAAGTACACAGGAAGTTGTAAAAAACAATATAGTGAAATTCCACATACTCTTTCTAGGAACCTTTTATCTTTCATAACTATCATACAAGGTCAAAATCAGGAAATTGACTTGTCATAACACATGTGAAGTTCTGTGGCATTTGACATTTACTTTATGTGTTTATTGGCAGTGTTGATGCTGGAGCCAAGGTCTGATGCATTGATTACATGGTTTATTATTTTGAGACAGCTTCGCATTAGGATGACCAAGACTGACCTTGCACTCACTTTGTAGCCAGAATTGACTTTGGGTGGGTTTTGTTTTTTAATTAACAAAATGATTATGAAAATTAAAGATCCAGGGTTGGGGATTTAGCTCAGTGGTAGAGCGCTTTCCTAGCAAGCACAAGGCCCTGGGTTCAATCCTCGGCTCCACAAAAAAATAAAAATTAAAAATTAAAATAAAATAAAAAATCCAAGTGAAAATTAAAGATCCATATGGTTCTGAATGATAAAACAGATCTGACCAAAGAAAACCAAGTAAGGCCTCATGTGGTGCTGCTCATCCATGACCGCAACACTCAGGAAGATGAGGCAGGAGAATTATGAGTTAAGCCTGGGGACCACAGGAAGAAAACCTGTCTTGAGAAAAGAACAAGGGAACGGAGAAAAAGTTAGACATTTGGGAAATAAAGACATGGTAGGGACAACACTGTAGAATGTGGCACAAAATTCCAGAGGTGGAAACTATGAACATTGAAGAGGCATGCCAGACTACTACCTTTGAAAGAGGTTCCCTGGATATCAGGATTAGAAGAGAAGGACAAGAAACAAAAAGTGAGTAATAGAAGATGGGCTTTTCATCTGTAATGCAATACCTTCTAGTTGCCCAGGAGATGAAGTCTGGAACCACCGTGATATTCTCAGGCTTAGTAGCATCCAATGCGAGGATGGAGCCTGTGTCTACTCTGCTTGCAAGGCTCCCTTCTCTGCAGCCAAATGAGTGAATTTAAGAAGAACAATGTGGGATACTCCAAGCAGCACTGACAGAAAAGTTATAGCTATAAGTCACTCAAAATTGTCGCTGACTCAGGTGTTTGTATTTATTATTCAAGAAGAGCTGTTGGGAGACACATGAAGGAAAGAGAAGGTCAGAGTGAAAGTAGACTGTCTTCCTCCATTTGCTGGAAGAGGATGTGTGTGTCAGAGGCACAGCCATGCCATAGATATTTGTGGGCCATGGTTGTGTCACGGTTATATTTATTGAGATATTGGATCTCCAGATCAAAAGGAAAGTAACAGGAAGTAGAAGAGATAGAAAACACATAGGATATGAGGAACAAGTCCATCATCAATGGAAATGGATCCAGTGTCCTAAGTGAAAACAAACACTTTCATTTCAGTTTTAAAAGGAAATGTAGTCATCTTCCACTGGACAGTACCAACCAGCCTTTGTGAATTATCAATGCAACATGCCTCATGCAATCTCAGCTTGGAAATATAAACAGAACATGAGATTTTTCTCCTTAATGAGTAGCTTTATCACATTGCTGTCAGTAGCAGGTTGATCTTATAGATAACAGCTGAGAAGTGGAATTTAGAATCTGTTGGCCTTGACCCAAAAGAAATATGTATTCACTTCACTTTTATAATATTAAGTATTAATCATTATTAATGCTAATATAATACTTATAAAAATTAATGTCTTTGTCCTCAGAGCTGTCTGGATTCACCAAGTCACATTTCCTTTTTGCTGTCAGTGATCTTCTATAGTTTCTGACTCCCTGGAAACCTCACAGTTGTTTTTATTGGCTGCTGAGCACCCGGTGTCATTTTGTTGCTAAGGTGGTGGATGGCCCAGAGCTATGCATGTGTGAGTCTTATTGATAGACTGCAATCTTCCTGTTGAGGACACAGAAGATACTTTCCTATCTTCTAGATATCACCTCTTCTTCCACACCCAGGCCATTTCATCCATGTGGCTTCATGCTTTTGAAAGCAGAGAATGACCAGGCAAGTGGATTCGGAGTCCTTGCCCACTCAGTTATCTGGTGGCCAAGCTCTTTGCAGGACCTGTGGCCAAGTTTCAGAGTAGCTAAACCCAGTTCTCTGGGTTTACTGTCAACCCCACCTTAGAAATCTCCACGGTGATGTCTGGAGCGGCTCCTAGACTCTAGACTTCATCCATTAGCGATTGTGGGGGCTACAGATAGATATTGCTGGGCTTGTGTTTGGCTTGTAGGGTTTCTAGGGCATGTGTGTACATACGAGCGCGCGCGCACACACACACACACACCCTTATCTGCTTTGCCAGACAACTTACCAAGTAGTTTATATGTTTCTTTTAGCATTTTCAGTCAGGCGTTTTTATTGCCATTGGATCTATTCTTCATACTCTCTTCTTCTCCTTTACTTCTCTCATGACCAGGAAATGTTTATGAAAAGCACCGTAATGGAAAAAGAACATGTCCCCCACTATCGCCCCTGTGTCTTTCACAGCCCCACATGATCATACCTGCAATGTGGTTAGAAAGATTTGATTTCATGTCTAGAAGAGACTCCCTGCTAAACTCCCTCTAAACCAGGAAGTGAAGCAAAACGGGTAGTGTGAATACAGTGGGTTTCTAACCATTTTTTTGTGTTTCCTTTCATCATGTCAGAGGATAAATTCCTGGCTCAAAATGACAGTAATCCCTCCAAGCTAATAGGAAGCCCAGTGCGACTTCTTAGATGAACACTGGGTAGAATGTGCGCTTTTCACATGTAAAACTGCAGAGTGTTTTGTAAGGACTGTTTCTCAGATCAGAGTCACAGGAGTTGAGTGGAGCTGCAAGAGGAAGAGACTCGGCTTTTCTGGTAGAAGTGGGAGCATGCAGTACACAGTTATACACCACCCCCAGCTCACACTGTGACTTTAAAACTGTCTGTTGAAGGATGAGATGGAGTTCTAAGCCAGACCATGTTGGTTTGGACAGAAATTCTTACAGAATTATTAAGCCTTAAAAAAAGCAAAGGAGATTTATGCATCTGCATCTGACCAGTTTGGTTTGGAATAGGTTCATAATGGAAAAGTAATAAAACCATAAGAGACAGTGTTTTCTGAATAGTCTCCCTTTTAAAAACTCTAAACATGGGCTGCCCCATTTTTGGATAAAAACAACTGCAGAAAATTTTCCCCATTGGTAATTTTGGGAGGGATTTTGTTGTTGTTGTTGTTGTTCCTTTCTTACTGATTACCAGCCAGTGTCAAGTGTAAACCTTCTGTTACAATTTTCTAGCTATATCAGTTTAGGGAGAAGGAGGGAGGGATCGGTGTGAGAGTCTCACACAGGCTCATGGTGTTTGCTTTGCTGTCCTTACAGCCTTGTAAGAGAGGTTAGGGTTTTGGAGTGCAGGCTGGCTGGATATGTGAGAGAAGGCAGCCTCCGGTGTCTGCCAGCAGCCAGGAAACCATGAAGAGGAAATACATAATAAGCTTCACCTCTGAAAAATCAGACCTAATAACTTCGTGAGGTTCTGATTTCAACAGGAAAGCAAAAAAATTTTTTTTTGGAAACCACTTTCTCTGTTTGTTCTCAACCACTTGAAATAGTGTTACGGATAAATAATTGCTTAAAAATATTTATGTATTTAAGAATAGAAACAACAAACGAAGGTAGGAGGGGGCAGTGGACACTCACAGACAGTACCAGCGTGTCGTGCTATCCAGAGGACAGCACAATGGGCATTTCATTACACTGGCGTCCCACCTTTCTTTCCACGGCCAGCAGTTCAAAGCACAGTTATTTTTATATAGTGAGAATGTGAGTGGACTGAGATGGTACTGTGTCTCGCCTGCAGGTATGCCCGCAGCATCTTTAGTGACCCCTGCTGATGTTATCAAGACTAGATTACAGGTGGCTGCCCGGGCTGGCCAGACCACTTACACAGGTGTGATGGACTGCTTCAGAAAGATCCTTCGGGAAGAAGGCCCAAAAGCCTTGTGGAAAGGAGCTGCTGGTATGGAAGTAATTGGTTCTTAACTAACCTTTTGGTATCAGGTAAATTTTTTTTAAACAAATCTAATGGTGTCTGTTATTTCTTTCCATCTTTGTCATAGCTCGCGTGTTCCGGTCCTCGCCACAGTTTGGGGTCACCTTGCTGACTTATGAATTGCTACAGCGATGGTTCTATGTCGATTTTGGAGGAGTGTAAGTGTCATGGTGAATGTACCGCTCAATTCCTGCCTCCTCTAATACTCAGTTCCCATTGAGAAAAGCACACAAAGCTGTCTGGATCCTGTGATAGTGTCTGCAGGGTCATTTCAAAGGGAGCATGCAGTTGACGAGAATCCAATTTTTGCTTCTTGTTGCATGGTTTTATTGGTTTCTACTGGGATTTTTAAATCACTCTGCTGATACGGATTTACTCTTTTCCTAGGAAGCCCGTGGGATCCGAGCCAGTTCCTAAATCCCGGATTACTCTGCCTGCTCCCAATCCTGACCATGTTGGGGGCTATAAACTGGCAGTTGCAACATTTGCAGGCATTGAAAACAAGTTTGGACTTTACCTACCTCTCTTCAAGCCATCGGCATCTACCTCAAACGTGACCGGTGGGGGCCCGTAGGAGGACTGACCTGGATCTGGCTGTAAAATGGTTGGAACTGCAGAGTCCCATCTCGGATTGAAGCATGGCTTCACCCCTTCTGCATCTGTCTCATTTAAATTCAGGTCAAGGCTTTTTATATTAAATGCAATCATTCATTTTCTGGATGTTTTTGTACCAAGATCATGTGGAATTATTCCTAATTATTCTTTGGCACTCTGCCCACAAACCTATGTTTGTATCTTTTATATACTGGGATTTGGTCAACACTAACTTGCTCTCGATTAAGTCTGAAGGAAAATTATGGAGGTCTCCTACCTGAATGATAGTCTACTGAAAGGCAACCATGGTTCCTATAGCAAAGAGTGCTAGAATGTTTAAAGTAGTAGAAAGCTGGGTATATATTTATAAAAATGAAAAACACTGGAAGGAAAAAAAAAAAAACCAATACCCAGCCTGGACTCAAATTTTAAACATGCACAAATTTGGCCTCTGGATTATATTATGAAGGTTTTATGTGAAACATGTTTTTTCGTAATGAAAGCCACATTGAGGATGTTTAGTAATCATATTCTCTTACTCGTACCAAGTGTACTAGGGAAAAGTTTTGAATGTTAAGGAAGTGCTTTTGGCATTTTTATTATAGAGACAGAAGAAACTGAGACACAATTCTACTCCTGAGTGTGCTGATTTTGGATAAATACTTATATGATGAACACATGCTGATTACTGCCAATTTTAACAGACACTGTAAGAATATTGTCCACCCCCTCGTGCTGGTACCAGCCTAATCCCACCCCCATAGTTGGCACCCATTTGCCTTTAAAATCACTTTATCTTGAATCATGTCAGACAAATATACTCTAAGTTTTTATTTAATTTGGGGTGCCTTGTATCATGGTCAGAGGTTTGTGTGCTCGTGAAGGGGAAAATAAACTCTTTTCAAAGCTACTGATTGCTTGCTCTTGTATATTTCCATGATGGATGGCAACCATGGTTGTCATGAATGGATTCGTCCTCATGCCATGTTTGGGGATATCCTGTTCCTCTGAGAGTTAACTCTCAAGGTAATGTGTGAGCTCATTTTCATGATGTAGAATGAGTAGGAGAAGGTGTGTCTCACTCTGGAAAGGAAAGAACTACTGAACTGATATCTCACGTTGGTCATCTTTAATACTTAAAGACAATTTGTGTGTTTGGAAAACATGTGCTCACGTGTCTATGTTTCTCTGTAAGTACTTAAGTGTGAATACACATGTGTACATGTATGTATGGAAACCAGAGTTCAGCACTGGATGACTTCCTTGCTTACTCTCCATCTTAATTACTGAGAGAGGCTCTCTCATGAAATTAGAGCTCAACAATTGGCTATCTACCTGGCCGATGAGCTCTAGCAATCCACATGTTCCCATATACACAAACATACCACCTGTTCTTGGGTAACATGCCTCCAGTCGTGAGTTTCTATGTGACTGATGGATCCAAATGCGGGTCCTCATGCTTGGACAGCAGGCACCTTACTGGTGGGGCCATCCCCTTATAACCCCACTTGGTACAATTTCTTATCACGATGACTAAAATAATACAAAGCTTTAATGGAAGTTGGACATAAGAACTGGGGTGACATGATATTTGTACTGTAATTTACTTCCGAGTTATACCAGACTGGCATTTTGCTGTAGCTAACCCCTGATATTCGCCTCCTTGTGCTGATTTTGGAAAAGAAGTTCATCTTGAAGAGAATTTGTAGTTACCTTCAACAGCAGTCTTCTCCCAAAGATGATACTGATTGACCTATTGAGGTGTGTATGAACATTCTTAGTCTCTGAAGGCCCCCATCCATGCTCCTACAGGCTGACACACAAAGTGATATTCAAGTTGGAAAGAGTCTACATGATAAGTTTTTTATTTGCACACCTGTTACAGGTATGGATCTTTACCAGAAATAGGGCATGTGTACATGTGACTCCTTCCACGACTGTTTGACCAAACAAAGGAGTAATTTCCATCACATGATATGATACCTACATATCGCCCTCAAAGACCAGTACCAGTGTGGGGATGCTTTAAAACACAGGCCTCCAGCTTTGGGCTTTGGAGTGTGGAGGAAAGCCTCTGAGTTCTTACATTCCCTTTCGACACTTGCAAGAAATTTTATAGAAGATCAGATTTTTTGTGGAAAAAAAACACTGACCCAGGTCTCATAAAAAGTACACAGTCCACCCATTTCTTTACGAGCTGTTGGTCTTGATGGGAGAGCGCCCTAGCTTTGCCTAGACTTATGTGGGGCTGCACAGTGAATAAGAAGAAACCAGGGGTCCAGAAGTCGGTGGAGATGGGACCACACTTCTTTGAAATCCTTGACTTTTTCTGTTTGAGAGGCAGTGGCTTGAGAGTCTTTGAAGGAGGCCTGCTTTCCATGACTTCTGCTCAGTGGGTGGCATGCCTGTGACAGGCCCGGAATTGGACTGCAATCACCATGTGGTGAAAACCACGTGAAATTTGTTCTGGGTTTTTCTTCTCCCCAAAGTGACAGCACAACATGTCTAGAGCAGTGTGGCTGCTGTCATTGCTGCAGTCGGTCCCTGGACTGTGTCCCTCTGTAAGGCTGAGGCACTGTAGGCATCTCACTCCTGTGTGCTTCCTTGCCTCCTGCCCAGGGGAACCAGGCTCCCCTGGTGTAGAGCCCTGGAGCCTTTCGGCTCTGCTCTTGGCCCACCTCATGATTACTTGGGAGGTGGGAGACAGGCCTAATTTTCGTAGCAGCCTTTTTAATTTTTTTCCAAGGAGAGGAAAAAATGTGAAGCTGACCACAAAGTGAACACACTGATTCTTGGGTTCCAGTCGCGGCTGGGTTTCTTGAAGCTGGGTGGCGCGCTGTCGCCAAGCCCCTGCTGCACCTCCTAACCCACAACCATTTGCCCAGCGAGCTCCCTGGGGTCGCCTTAATCCCAGCAGCCAGGGACGCACGGGGGAAAAATAAGAATTCTGGCACAGAAAAGAGTCATTGAAATGCTTATTGCATTTCAAGCTTCAGTTTTTACTTAGCTAAAATATTTAGCATTGCTGGAAAACAATGTTTAAATCTTCGTGCTTATATGTTATTTAATGGTGTGGCCTGTGTAAACCTTGGGATGCCTAACGTTTTGACAGTCTTCTGGAAATGTTTAGCAGCACATAACTCAGTGAGCAGGGAATAAAAACGGGGAGCAAATTGCGCTTGAAAACGTTTGTAACCTCCTCAGACTGTGTGTTCAGAATGCACGGCATGTTGGAAAGCTTCAGGTGCAGGGATGGGGGGCACTTCAGTGATAACATTTGATGAATCTGTTTTAGAGCCCAGTTTATCTGCCTTCCAAATTAACCTTCCCTCCAAGCCATCCTGCGTCTCTGACCACAGAAGCCAGACTTGCAGGGATACATTTGTACTCTGCCACTGAGCAAAATCCCATTTTAAATTTCTGGGTAATCGAATGCTTTCAGGATGTGGATTTTCCCACAGCTTTCTACAATGTTCTTTCCACAAGCATCTTCCACAAAGGGGTGTGTGCCTTTTGTTTTACTTTTGGTGGGGAGTGGCAGTCTTCTCCAATGGGTTTAGCCCTTGGTATTAGGAAGACACGATGTGCTCACAAAATTGCCTGCTTCTTCTTAATGTCCCTGACACCAACACTGCCACTTGTGTTTTTCTGGACAGTGGCACCCTCTCCCTTGAAACCCAAAGGGCTCTGTAAGGGAGGAACTGTTCTGAATCTTGTACATTTTTAGTTACCATTGTGATGTTATGCATGGATGAATAGTGAGATTGATGGATTTTTGATAAATGTATTTTCCTCCACTGTGTCTCTCTTTTCATGGTGCTTTTTATGATACTGAAGACTTAAACTCTAGGGCCTTGGACAAAATGTTCCATTAAAGAGCTGCATCCCCAGCCCATTTTTATTTTGAGCCAGGTCCTTCCCAAGTTGGCCTAGCAGGCCTGGAACTCTTGATCTGTCACTCTCAGCCACCCAAATAACTGGGAATCCAAGCTTGTCCCATCAGGCTGGGGACACAGGCATCTGCCATCAGGCTGGGGACACAGGCTTGTGCCATCAGGCTGGGGACACAGGCTTGTGCCATCAGGCTTGTCCCATCAGGCTGGGGACACAGGCTTGTGCCATCAAGCTGGCTGCCGCTGCCTTTCACAGGCCTTTTCTGCTGCTAGAGTTAAAACTAGAAATGAAGACCAATTGACACCACCACCCCCCATACCAAACCCTTTCTTTAGAAATCACGAGCCGATCTTTGATCGAATCGGCATAGCTGTAATTTTAATTATTAGTAACGTGTTGCTATGAGTCCGGAAGCATCACATAAATTCAAAGATGGATGTAAATTCCCTGGTCATTGTGAACACTAAACTGTTGTTTTAAAAATCATCTCCCCTGAGCTGAGTGTTACCTTGGGCTTGAGATGGGTGGTGAATCATTTTTCTTATCCTTGACTAAGTATTTGAAGCTTGCTCTCTGTTTCTCACATCTCTCGGAAGCTGCTGCGAATAGTGGGTTTTGTTTCCAGAAAGGTTTGTCTTTAGCTAATGCATTAATTGACTGAGAAGCAGCCAAATGGAGCACTGCTTTCATCTGCTGGGGTACCTAATAAAATGCCCTAGTTTGCTTTGAGATGCTGGGCTGTTAAAGGGGTTTTGCTTAAGGCAAAACCACAGTCCCCTTGAACAACTAACTCTTAGGGGAAAATTAGGAAGACACAGGAATTGTGCCTGTCTGAGGCTGACTTCTGGATCACAAATACGCCTCCCTTTGCTCTGTTCTGTCCACCAAGGCTCTGCTGCTTATAGCTGCTTCAGCATGATGCTCTTCAAGGCTGATTCTTTTTTTTTTTTTTTTTTTTTTGCAGTGGAGCAGTTACTAAGGTGATTTTAAAGTTGACCTAAATTCTTAAAACAGGCTTGTACAATAAGGTAGAGAAAAGCAGTCCAAAGTAAAGTAATAAAAGGCATATATACACACACACACACACGTGCATATATACACATATACGCATATATACATATACATGTATATGTATATATATATATATACATATATACATACACACACACACACACACACACACACACACACACACACACACACACACACGTCTCCCATCGCTCTGCCCTAAATTATTGCTGATGTCAGCTCCTGCTGAGGTCTTCTCCCAAACACTGCTCTCTGAGGACAGAGTTCTCTGGTCTGTAAGGACTCGTCAAATGGGCTGTCACATGCCATACATGATCTTAGTAAGCCGCCCCTGGTCCTTGAAGAGGTAGTATCCTTTTCTCATGTTAAAAATGAGACCAAGACCCTGAGTAAGTTTCTTGCTCATAGTACTTCGGCCCCACAGTGTTGGAACTCCAGTATGAATCCGGTTTCTTGGCAGCCCTCTTTCCCCTAGGAAGGTTTTCTGGTAAATGCAGAAAGTTTAGGATATGCACCCAGGTTTCTGGTGGTCAGTCCTCACTGTTGGACACGCATGCCTACCCTAGAGTAAGGGGGAAGGAAGCCTGATCTCCAGTTGTTTATCTTACCAAGTACATTTGCTACCTCAAAGAATTCTAGGGCTTGAGGACCAGGTGAATCCTGAACAAGCCTTTTGAGGCGTCTCTTAAACAAGTTTACAGCCTAGTAAAGTCAGTAAAGAGGACTGAGGTAAATGTGAAGCATTTGCCCTATGGGAGTAAAGTTGGAAGGCAGTGTGGAAAAAGCAGAGGTAAGTTTACAAACTGTTACAATGCAACATGATATGAAGCCAACAGAACTGGATCATCTTCAAAATCTCTAATTAGAAAATGTCATTCTCTGACAAGGGTTGGAAATAATGGAAAACCAAGTAAAAAGTAAATACCCATGGATACTTTGCCTCCTAAAAGCAAATACCTATGAATACATGTCTGGAGAGAAGAAAGGACCTTTACAAAATGTGGGAGTTGCTGGGATGACTTTGGTCATGAAATTCTCATCACCACGAATGGCAGGAAAGTCATGCTGTAGTCTCAACAGGCTTCTTACTACCCCTAGATTAAAGAAGGTATCTACCATCTTTCTGGTCTCCTCCATTCTCACATAAACACGAGCAAATTACCAACTACACCAAAAATTTGGAGTATTTTCTTGTTGGGCAAAAAAATGTGTATCTTTTTTTAACAATAAAGTGTCATATTTTCACTCCTTGAGAGTGTGGTGTGTTCAGACTGTGTACTTCTGAAGCAGGATTTTGCCACCTGAGTTCTACATGACATGGTATATGCTATTAATCTCAGAAGTTCTTATATGTTTTATAGTTGTGTGTGCCAAATGGGTGCTGGGAATGAACCCAGGTCCTCAAGTCTGTGCTCTTAACCGCTGAGCCATCCCTCCAGCCTTTAAGAGTCTGCTTTTTATGACAAGGCTTGTCATCTGGGCTGGTCACAGTGTTATATACTAGGCTGATACTCAATTTGTATAAAATCAGAAAGACAGGAGGCGAAGGAAGAAGAGAAGAAGCCAGTAGCAGGCTTCTTTCTTTCTGCAGAGAGAAGTGGAGGCAGTGTTTACTGAGTGTTATTACCATGGAGGTCCAACTTCCCATGTTCAGTTCAGGGCTCTGTCCTGCCCTACTGAGCACGAAGTGCCTCATTCTTCCTGACTGAAGGAACAGGTCAAGCTTAACCTGGAGCTTCAAGCTTCCCTTTACCCACTTAGAAAGTCTGTAATCTCTTTTTCCTTTGTCTTTAGCTTGCCAGTGAGAGTGGACCCACAGAAGCCATTTTTTCGTCTCTTTGAAGTTAAGGCTGACATTCTTTCCTTTCACTCAGTTTAGGAAGGGTCTTAATAACTACATTTTCTAATCCTCTCTATACATAGCTAGCTAATTTATGATGATGACATTTGGCATCAGTATGACCTCGTTGATAGCTTCCACTTTTAATCTGCAAAGCGTTTGAATCGGTTTTAATCCTATAGCAATGAGTTATCAATGTCCCCAATATAAAGTAGATCAGCTTTGCCTTTTGTGAGACACTGATCTCTTTTTCACTTTCCTTTTCTGCTTTGAAACGTAAATCTTATGGCAATTTCTGCTTCTTGCAACTGTAGCAGAACCATATGATAGAGTGTTCTTCAAACAGCTGGTGTGCGGCAAAGAAAGGGACTGTGAGTTTGTGGAGGGAAGGAGCCAAAGACATTGGTGCCTCCCCTTGTCACCTGAGGCGGTTTCCATGTGCTGTGCACCCCAATCATGTCCCCGGATTTAACAGTGAAGTCAGAAAGACTGAGTTAGCTAGGATTTGTAGGACAAAGAAGCAATTAGAAGGAACTGATCCTAGAGGCAGTAATGGGCATTACAGAGGTGTCTCCGCCTTTGGGTGAAGTACCAACCAATCCAGCCATCTGTAAAAAGAACCTTTGCAAGACGAAGGAGGAAATACCTGAAGCCAAGAAAGATTAAAGACTCTGGAGCTGCCTGAGGAGGAAGAATTTCTGCTCCGAAAGCCACAGGAAGGTCTTCAGCCTACACAGCCCACCAAGTAGAGTCCTCTGAAGAGTGTCTGATGAGCAGGAAAACTAGGCTGCAGGCAGTGTTAGATTGCTTGGAGTAAAAGCACAAAGGAGCTTCCCAGGGAGTTCATCAATTCCAAGTATTAACTGTCAGAACAGAAAAGCCATACCAAAGAGAATAAAACAACTTTTAAAATCTTAAAGACAAAAATGCCACAACAAAATGAAAAAAAAATTAAATAAAAAGTCCCCCCGCACCACCCAAAAAAAGAGAGTTGTGGAAAAAAGACCATTAAGACAGCAGTTATAAATAATGTTGTTGAGGAAGTAGAGGAATCTGGGGTATGCAGAAGGCAGTGGTCTAAGATCCTCACCCCCTACACTCTCTACAAAACATGTGTGTGCGTGCGTGCGTGAGTGCGTACGTGTGTGTGTGTGTGTGTGTGTGTGTGTGTGTGTGTGTGCATTTGTGGTTGTGATTACAGGTATGTGTGTGTGGAGATCACTAGACAGTCCTGCTCACTCCATCTTGTTGTTCTCCTCTGCTATGCCAGGTTAGCTGACCTGTGAACTTCCAAGGTTTCTCCCGTCATTGCTCCTACCTCCCTGCTGAGTCCTCGAATCACGTACTGCCTCGACCAGCTTCCCATGAGTTCTAGGGGTTCAAACTCACTTCCTCAGCACTCATGCAGTAGGCATTTCACCAAATGAGCCATCTCCCTAGCTTTGCCCAAGACAGTTCAAATACTGGAAGGAAGAAAAAAAATCTGTCAATGAAAGTTCCATTTCTGATAAAAAAAATCATTCTTCAGAGATACAAGAGAAATCACGGCAATCCCACAGAAGCAAATATGATTAACATCTATGCAAAATAACAAACACTAGAGGGAATCCTTAAGGCTGAAATGAGAGGACATTGACCCAGATAATATGAAAGTCAAAGAAAGGGTCAAGGGCTGCCCTGCTCAGTGCTTGACATGCACAGAGTCCTGGGTTCAATCCTTGTATGTCAGATAAATGTGTCAGTTTATCAAGAAAATATAACCTATGTACTTAGTAACAACTTCAAAGTACATAAATGAAAGTGGAAAAACAAAAGGATGAGGTAGACAGATTCAAAACTGAGGTCTTGAAACAACCCTCCTCCTGTTCCCCCCCCCCAAAAGACACACACACACACACACACACACACACACACACACACAACAACAACAACAACAACAAAAGTCCCAGCTCTCTCTTTGAGGCTGGAGAGATGGTTCAGGGGTTAAGAGTGCTGCCTGGGCTTCCAGAGGTCTTGAGTTCAATTCCCAGCATCCACATGGTGGCTCACAACCATCTATCATGAGATCTGGTGCCCTCTTATGGCATACAGGCATACCTGCATGCAGAACAATGTATATGTGATAAATAAATCTAAAAAAAAAAAAAAAAAGCTCTCAATGGTTTGGCCTTTTAATTTCGTGAACATAACTGTTAAGAGTTGATGAATAAAGCCAGGCATAGTGGCACATACCTTTAATCCTAGTACCTAAGAGGCAGAGTATGTGAGTCTCTCTAGCTTAGAGGCTAACCTGATGGGGGAATGTATTTCTGTATGCTTTGAAAATGTGTTGCTCTGATTGGTTAATAAATAAAATGCTGATTGGCCAGTAGACAGGCAGGAAGTATAGGTAGGACAAGCAGAATTCTGGGAAGAGGAGGGCTGAGTCAGGAAACAAGGAAACATCAGCCTGCTGTCCAGGGAGCAGCATGTAATGGCACACAGGTAAAGCCATGGAAAAACATGTCAACATATAGATTAACAGAAATGGGCTGAGTTTAAGTGCGAGAGCTAGTCAGTAGTAAGCCTGAGCTAATGGCTGAGCAGTTTTAATTAATATAAGCCTCTGTGTGTTTACTTGGTTCTGAGCGGCTGAGGACTGGGCAGGACACAGGAAAACTTCAGCTACAGTTTTGCATACTGAGTGCCAGGGAAGCCAGGGCTACATAGTGAGACTCTGTCTCCAAAACATTAGAGGAGGATGAAAGCCAGTGGTGGCACACGCCTTTAATCCCAGCACTTGGGAGGCAGAGGCAGGCAGATCTCTGTGAGTTCGAGGTCAGCCTGGTCTACAGAATGAGATCCAGGAAAGGCCCAAAACTACACAGAGAAACCCTGTCTCAAAAAACCAAAAAAAAAAAAAGGTTCCCAGCACCCAAATTGCGGCTCACAACTTTCTGAAACTCCAGTTCTAGGGAGGTGTGGGTCTCTTCTGGCCTCTGTTGATACCAGGTGTGCACATGGTACATATAGATATATGTAGGCAAACACTCATGAAATAAAAATAAATATTTTAATAATCTTTAAAAACAAAAAAGTTGATGAATGACCCCTTAATGTTTGTGCACTAAAATGTAAAAACCATACATTTTCTCATTTTAATTCTGTGATGAGGAGTGGCCGGTGTGTTTTATTATTTTTGCTGGTATTGCTCTTCTAGAATATAACTTTTCATATTGGCATTGACCTTAGGCCCCGAGGGACTCGCTGCTCTCACAGATTAAAAAGTTAATTGAAAAATCAGTCAGTCAGAAGAATGAACTTAATTAAAGGGTGGAACTTCAAAATGTATGCATGAGGATTTATGAATTCAGTGCTCTCAACAGTTACTGCGGAGGCTCTGTGTTGGTCACATGACTGGAAGAGTAAAGAGACCTGTGCAGCTTGAGTGGGTTAGCAAAGCTTGGAGTCCTCAGGGTTAAGACCACTGGGGACATGGTTTGATTATGAGATGTCCCCCAGATGTTCATGATTTTGGACACTTGGCCACCATCTGGTGGTGCTGTTTTGGAGTGGGGAGAGGCTCTGGAGGAGGTGGGTAGTGGAACTAGCCTTGAGCTAGTATAGCCTGCCCCATTTCCTGTCCACTCTTGGCTTCCTGGCTTCAGACTATGTGACCACCAGTCACAGCACACTTCTGCTGCCATGCCTCCCCCATCATGGACTGTGTCTCTTAAACCATGAGCCAAAATAAATCTTTCCCTGGGTTACATTGGTCAGGTGTCTCATCAGAGCAAGGAGAAAAGTAACTAAGGTGGAAGGTCCAAGTCAAATCATCTGGCAGATGGACCGCTCTAAGGGTTGCATCTTCTCACTCTGCTCTGATGGCTTCAGCATTTGGGCATCATCACCTGCTCAGCTGTTATGAAAAGTGATGGAAGAGGTGAAAGGTGAGGGGGTGGTGGCTTCTGCAGAAACTGAGAGAGCTTGAAGTAGGCTGTCAGTGGGCACATGGACTCACTTCTGGCCCTTTCACCACCCACTCAAAGTGGTTTGTGTGTGAAAATGGCCCCCATACACTCATGTTTGTGGAGGACTGGTTATGCAGCTCAAATCTCTGATCTATGAAAAGAATTTTTCCTCAGCACTGTCTTACAAAGTCACTCCAGAAGATGGCTCTAATGTGGCTGTCCTCCATGTCTAACTTTTATCCCCCAAATTGAGCCAACCTGTATGTACACCAGGCTCTGGTGTGTTTCTTTCTCCTTCTCCTGGTCATACAGAACCTGCCCCACCCCCACATACGACTGGGTATGCCAATATGGGGGAGGCGCACTGCTAAAATTCTGTTGGGCAACATTGGGCTCCTAGGCTACTTGTTTATGCCGCTTACTCAAATTCTTTGATTCTGGTCACAATTTCTATATTACAAGTGGCTTCTAGGTCTGTCTAACTGTGTTTCAGTAGGGCTGACACAGCTCAACTTATAGTGGGGCAGCAAAATGCATGGTATGTCCATATCCTATGACAACAGAATCCTTTTCTGTGGGATGTGGTATTGGTGGTGGATGCTATTCCAAAATGGATGATAAATGCTATTCCAAAAGTCCCATACCATCTCTCCTCACCATTGATACTTGCATCCTAACTTCTGCAGCTGTGTTACCCAATCTTCGAGCTCCTTGTACTGCCCTTCAGATATATAGCAAAGGTCACCCCCATTCTATGTCCACCAAAAGCCCTGGTTTCCCCCTAGCCGTGGATTATAGGATATGGAATGTGTTGACTTCAGAGCCCCAAATAGCTCACTAGGTGCTGGGCTTCCTTCTATGTGTTGTGAGTTCTATATGTCAGCATTTTCTTCTTTCCTGTGGAGGGATGTCTCGGTATGCTCCTCAGCACTGGAAGGGTTGAAGGTTCCAAACGAGGTTACTGAAGTAGCTGGGGTTAAAAGCGTGTGCTGTCATACCCAGTCCAGCACTTTGGATTACAACATATTCTCATAGATGGGAGGCAAAATCCAGAAATGAGTATTATTCTTCCCATAAATCAGTTATGTGAGGTCAGTACAAACCCACCACAGGGTCTGCGGGACTTTAACATGCACCATCCAACGGCCTTTCCAGAAGTGACTCTAACTGTGCTTTACACAGGCTTCTCATGTCACGGAAACATTGAGATTTTTCTTTAATCACAACACGTGGGCTTTGATTTACTCTTAATGACAGCTTAGTGTATACCCGAGAACTCTTTTCCAATATTTTTGTTACTAGATTGCTTTTAGACTTAAAAATGTTCCCATGTATTATTTGTATGCATGCATATGTGTGTAGGAGTATGGAGGTGAGAAAAGAACTTGTGGGGGTCAGTTCTCTCCTTCCACCATGTGAGTCCTGATAGAACTCAGTCACCAGATTATATGCCAATGTTATTTTCGATACATTTTTTGTCTTGTACCTCATCACATTATTATAATGGTATTTGGGCATAGCTTTGCATAAGTAAAAGGCCTACTGAAATATTTTCATAACCTAAAGAGCAATCCCTTTACTGCTACAGTTAAATTAGAACGTTTCCCTTTAACAAAACAGAAAATCTATAGCCAAGTGGCGGTGGCACACACCTTTAATCCCAGCACTCAGGAAGCAGAGGCAGGCGGATCTCTGAGTATGAGACTAGCCTGGTATGCAAAGATAGTTCCAGGACAGCCAGGACTATACAGAGAGAAACCTTGTCTCAACACTCCTCCACCCCCCCAAAAAAAACTAAACAAAAAGATCAGGAAATTTGCTGTAATTTTCAGATGTTTTTCTTCAATACTCCTATCCACTGAGTTTAAATACACATATATGAAGACATTCATTTTTAATCTTTAAAATGCTAATTTCTTCTTGTAAGGGAATTTAATTATGTAGGTACTATAGAGCACTTGGAGGAAAAGATATTATAACTTAAATTATATATATATGTTTAAGGAATCACTACCAAGAATGTGCTGGTGGAAGTTTTCTTCCTAAAATATCAAGAGCCTATTGACAATTTTTAAAAATGATTTAACTACAATTTATTTTTACTCTCTAGCAATGAATGAATAACCCTTGAAAAGAATGATTACAGCTGTTTATAGGCACATTCTCTAATTTAATAGTAATTAACATAACTTCTAGTATGAATTTAAAAATATACATTTGTAGAACATATGGCATTTGTTTATTTCAACCTGGCCTTTCTTATTAACCATTTAACATTGTTTTTAAGACTTGGTGGCTTTGGTGACAGAGGCAAGGGAGTGTCTACTTCCTAAAAACCGAACAAACAACAATAAAAAGAAAAAAACCCAAGTCATACATGCATGTAGCCTTATAAAGATAAAATGAAGAGCCTTGATTTAAGCCTACCAGGCTGGCTGCCTAAAAAGTCATGTTCAATCTTTACCATGGTTCTCATGTGTCTCTCCAACCCCTTGTCAAAGCAAAGTTCATGTCAGGTTTGTGCTAAGCAAAACATTTGCCCACAGCGATACAGACCTGGTTTGGAACATTTTATTGGCAATACTGGTGTCATATTTAGGAACCACAGACTTTGGTAGGGTTGTGCTAGCTTGAATGATAAGTATCAATGGCCAACTATATTTGAAATATTGTTAAAGTACCTAGAAATAATAGGCATTAAAATTCATTCCGTTCACTGCAACAAACCTCTAAAGACTCTGTGTTCTCAGTGGAACTGGCATACTGTAATTGTTATTTGGAACTTAACGTAACCTCAGCAGCAGCAGCAGAGAAAATACAGTCCTCTCATTACGCACATGCTCTAAGATCGTTTATTTTAATGCTTTCAAATAAATACGTTCCATGCAGCACGTTACAATAAATAAGGAGCAGCAATGTTCTTGTAGTAAATCCATTCATAATGTGAGTCACCATGTAAAACACCACATCTCGAGTCTTTGGCCCTGTACCATATCATGAGGCACACCACATCTGCACCCAATCATATCTGGCTTCATGTGGATTTAATAGGACTATGCCAGAAGTACATGTAAGCACAAATTCAACCAGAGGTTTCCAGCTATTAAACACAGCTACCAAGTAGTTAAAAGGCAACAACTAAACCCCTAAGGGTTCCCTCCCCCTTATGTTTTTGAGACAGAGACACGGAGATAGAAATGCTAGGGTGGATTTTGGGTGAGTAGGTACATGTTGAATATTTGTGACACTGCACAAAATAGCCCCTAAAATGCCACAGAGATACTGATACTTGAAAGGACACCAAACACAGCACGGAGGCCTTGACTGCAGACTCTGAGTTCTAGCATGGAAGCATGGGAGGGCCACAGAGGGCAGGCTCATCTCACAGCTACGCAGCTAACTCAACAGCGCCTTCCTCCTCGCTGTCAGCCCGGTTGGCACGGATCTCCACCAGGGTCCTGGCAAATCGCGTCCATTCATCATTGTGGGGAACTGCCAGCTGCAAAGCAAATCAGTGGAGAAACGATAAGCAAAATAACCCCTTGCATCTTACATGCCTTAGTGTTGGAACGGCTGCTCCTCATCAGAGAATGCAAAGGAAACCAAATACTCTGTAAACCAAGGAGGACCTGAAGTGTGGCGCTTAACCTATTGTTTTTTTCTCTTAGAAAGGACATCACTCACAGAAAGTATAAAACTTTTAAAATGTGCGTTAACCAAACAATCCCAGCGGCCACATTAAAGTAAGGAGAGTTCTTTGTTCTTAGGTCCTAGAGTGAGCTCAGCAAATAAAAGCTGCATTATTAACCACGATTTCTGAATAACTGTGGCATTTTCTTTCTAGTCGAAGCTATCGATTTGTTTTCTAAAGTGCCATTAATGAGTCAATATACATGGAGGAAGAATAGCTTACATATGCACAGAAATTTTCCTACTATGAGGTCACGCTTGAGCATTTCCAGCAGGACCTGTGTGATGATGGCTATGACTAACTGCACTACTAACTAGCGTTGACTAAGGGTTCTGTTCTAAGTACATTCCATATATTAACTCATTCCTCACAGCAGTCCTAGGTGGAGTAAGTTTATCCTATGTATGTGAACAAAATATTTCCTTGTTATTGAAGGAGGAGGTGGGGAATTGAGGCATGGGGAAAAACATCCTACCAAGGCTGCATAACCAGCAAGTACCTCTTCCAATGTTATGTGATTTCAGTACTGAATTAATATGCTATACTGATTTGCCAAAGGGGGGATCTATAAAACTTCCCAAATATTGTCTTCTGGTGTGCACAATTCAATGGAAAGGAATTAACACACCCTTGATAGAAATTTTGCAGATGCATTTTTTAGCTGCACTAAAAATTATGATTTCACACATAGCATCCAAAAATGAGTTGTTTAAAGATAACAAAGAAGGGTTTGAAATAGGAAAACATTTTCTGAAGATGAAAAATTGCAATGAGTAGAATTCTGAAGAAATTCAGATACAATAAAATTGATTTAGACATCACAGTCATTTTCTTGGAGTTTCACCATATAAAATGGTACGATCAATCCATCTACATACTAGGACTATACACAGTGTCCATATATTCCATATATATTAAGAACACAATCACCTCAATCAATACGTATTACAGAAAGTAAAAAAAAAAAAAGAGGAGGAAGAGAAATCTAAGCATTTAAATTATATCTATAGCTAGAAAATTACCCACTACACACAACCAGATGATTAGTGCCCTAAAATTTTTATTACAGGAAATCATAGTCTCAGATACTATCTGTCTCACCCCCACAAAAAACTTACTAGAGAGTGACAGCGCCATTCTGTGCAAGTGTGACCTTAGATGAGTTCCTCTACTAAGGCCAAATGTTTCAAGAATGTAATCCTGGAAGTGATGTGCAGGTGGGGAAGCGCTCCAGTTTATTATCAGAAATGCTTCTCCAATGAGAGTTTTCATTCAAAACTGTGAGTAAGTTTTGGAGTAGTGAAATTGAAATATTTCCCGAGTTATGGAAATGAATCTAAATTTCTCCCACAGCAATGACACACATTCACAGTAATATCGGATGACATCGTTACCCCTTGGCTCAGACCACTTTCCTTATGGTGAGCATTTCTCTTATAATTCTTCACTTTTGTCTTCAATTTTATATAATGCTGCCCTGGGGAAATGAGAGCCCCAAAATAAAAGATTCAAAATAGCTGACCAAAAGCGTAAGCCCGCAAGAGGGTTGGTACCATTTACGTGAAAGAATAGGTCCATTTTCCTCCCCCTCTCCCAGTGCCTGACAAAATGCTTCCAAAAAGAACCATGAAAGAAAAGCCTGAGGAGACAGAAACTCAGTCAGAAGAACACTAACTTTTTCTCACAAAATAAAGCTAAGAGAGACATAAAGCTAAAGACCTCACACCTTTGTATGGCTTTAAATGCTTGGAAAAATATCTTGCCCAATCCAACAGCATTATTGCTCACAAGTAGACGAGGATGTCCCACCAACATCAGATTACACTGCTGTTTCAGGCAGTAGAAGCAAGTTCACATATGCTGACCTTTGTAACATTTGATTGACAGCGCTGTACAGGATCTATACAGCAGAACAAGAACATAGGTAAACACACTCACATTGTTTCATGGAGCAGCACTGGTGAGACTTAAGAAATGACCTTTGTTGAGATTATGGAACACAAAGCTCGAATAGTGGCCAGACACAGGTTGAGAAGAAATTGACAATCATATATGTTATACAAAACCACACATGAAATGTCTAAGAAAATAAATTTTATCAAACCTGAATGTTTCTACTAAACAAAATTATCCTAGCATTTAAAGTGTTTGGCCTCTTTCACCGAGATAAGACTAACATTTAACATCTTAATTACAAAGCATGATTTTAAATAGGACATTTAAATTTGCAGATTAAACTTAACAGGAATTTTTATAATATTCAGACAGATTTTGTCCTCTTCCTGATATGCTACTGTTTTGTGTAATATCACACACACACACACACACATACACACACACACACACACCAAGCTTTTAAAAAGAAACAAATTTATTCTGTCGAATGTTTTCCTCCCTAATATACCACACACCTTGCAGAAATATTAATTTGCTTTGTTCACACCAAATTCTGGAACAGAATATGCTAGAAACACAATTGCTTCTAGAAACTTGAAGTCACTTTCCCTACCTCATGCTATGATGCCTTTTCATCTAGCTGACTGTAAGAATAACCCGATGTGAATTACTGTTAGATGGAGAAGGCACACAGCAGATGGATGGCTCCATGTTTAGAATTAAGCACCACATCAGGAAACACTCTAAGTACAATCTTAGCTCCAGTGTGTGAATGTATATTCACAGGCCAATTCCACATTGGAACTAATATTTTTTGGCATTTGAATTACTCGTAGGTGAGACCAAACAGGTGTCTTACACTCTTTGTCAGTTTACATCTATGAATGTAAATAAAATCTGTTTGGACAGAGCCGTCCTTCTCACCCTGGGCAGTTCCCGGTCCTTCTCCGATGGTGTTCTCAGTTAGAAAGAGCGAGAAGGAAGTGTGAGGGCGTAATGCACTGGAACCTTTCTGACTACACCTTATTCATTAGTTGGGAAAAGGCTTTGTTCTTATTAAAGAATGATTCTGCTTTTTGTCCTAACCAGTGCATGAACTTACCAATACGCAATCAGCATGTACACCATGCCAGGCCCTGCACTGGAACTGGAGATCCAGGGAGAAACCTTTTGAAATATGATGGCCAGGAAATGGAGGTGAAAATAAATGCTGTTTTTGGTTAGAATGGGTGAATACTGGCATAGATTTTTTAAAAACTTTACTGGTGTTCAGAAATGGAATAATATGAGAAGTGTGTCCTTGCAGTAAGTGATGTCTCCCTGTCACACAGGTAGCTGCCACAAATGCTGACACCATGGCTTCATTCAGAGAATCTGAGCATCCACAAACTACTCCCCTGCCCCTTGTAAATAACTGTTTCTAGTAGTTTTTAAAGAATTTCCACTTATTGTATGGTGTGGTGGCACATGCCTTTAATGCTAGCACCTGGAAAGCAGAGGCAGGAAGATCTCTGAGTTGGAGGCCCACCTGATCTACATAGTGAACCCTAGGAGAGCCTGGGCTACATCGTGAAACTAGATTTCAAAAGAAAATTACATTATGATGGGAAACGTATTTATATTCCTAATGGTGATAATAATTCTGATCAATCGAAAATACATGCGAGACGACAGGAGAAAAAGCATGTATAGGGAAATGAAAGCAGTATCAGAAAGTCCTTTTCAAAACTGCTGCTGCTGCTGCTGAACCAACTTGGATCTGGAAACGTTTTCTACTTCAGATTTGTCTGCCAGAGTCACACAGGAGGTCAGGGGTGACTCATATTTTCCCACTGCATCTCAGAGCAGAGTTTACCAATAGGCAGTCCATCCTGACAGATAATGGCTGCCTAATTTTTGGGCAAGTGTCTAAAGCATTTGAATGCCTTAAGCATTAAGAACTCTGATTTCTAAGACAATAAAATCTCAGCTCTAAAAGCACCCTCCCCTTTTATAGATATGAAATAACCCTGTTTTTACAGCCAAGGGACTGAAGGCCAAAGGTAGTTATTGAGGTAGCAATTTGGCCTTAAGGAAAAGAGAAAATAAACCTCAGATTTGGCCAGGACACTCAAGGCTTATTCTTATTTCAGTTACTGCCAATGGCCAGGCACTTAACCTCTCATTGCCTCAATTGTCAAATGAGGATGGGGACATCTGACCATTTATCAGCAGAGATATGGACAGGACATGAAAGGTAATCTGAGCTAAGAGGGATCAAGTCCAGCATGGAATAGTCAGACTGTCAGTTGTCACTCAGATGAAACAGTCGGGAAGTAGCATCCATGATGACATCAGTTCTTCAGTATTTTTCGAAGGACTATTTTTTTCTTGAAGAATGAGTGCTGGCTGCTGTAGGAACATTAAGAGACATGTTTCTACCCCCATGGAAAGGGGGAACGAAGGAGCTGGACAGTTTGCTTAAGTCCTTTCCCAGATCCACATGGGGCAGGTAAGACCTCAGACTCTAAAAGTGCCTGGCCTCCGTAGTAGAGTGGCAGGCAGATAATGAGTTTCGAGTCAGCTACTAAAAGATTCTGAAGACTGTAATCCAAGATTCTTAGGAGACAAAAGGTCACCAGCAAAGAGCAAACGTGTGAAAAGTGAGGGATAAAGAAATCATGTATGTGGGTGATTTTAGCTTCTTCCACACCCCTCCTACCTCTGTCCCTGGGTCAGGCATCTGACCCTCTCTCTGGCTGAGTGGCTCACCCCTGCAGACTCATCCACCCCCCCCCCCCCCCCCCCCCGCCATCCTCCGAGACTCAGTGGTCTGACCATGGGGTGTCATGCCTGGGCATCTTGGGTACCTTGAGGAGGCACAGACAGGAGAGCAGTTAGAATTGGACAGAAAGCCAGGATTGGCTCTCATCCACCACAGAGAGTAGCTAAATCATGCTTTCTTTCCTAGCTCGTCACTTCTTGCTGTGTCCTTAGGCAACTTCTCTGATCTCCCCCATTTACACGAAGGAAATTTGAGTGTGTCTCATGACTGAGAGGAAGGAGAGTAAGATAAAAACACAGTGATGTTACACAGTGTAAACCCCAGTTAAATGGTGGTTCTTGCTTTTCACTCTTGTTTATTTTCTTGTCTTCTTTCTTTCCTTTTTTCCTCTTCTCTTCCCCATTTTTCTTCACCTACCCAGAACTGCATGTTTTAGTTTATTTTGAAGCATATTTTATTTCTCTGAAAGTCACACTGATGACTTCCTAAATGGTTACTTCTTTTAAAAACAATGCCTATCTTTCATGCACTAAATGTAAGGAAAGAGATTTGTCAGCTTATAAGAGAATTTTTTTCAGAGTTATTTTTATTGTCCATTAAAAATTAAATTTAAAATATAGGGATTCCTACTATCTAATTACACTAATATTCTCCCCACCACCCCCTGTTATTTTCATTTTTCACATATGACCAATGTATTCCAATATAGCCATTTTTTTCTTGTTATAGCATTTTTTTGCAGTAGGATTCTACATTTTTTTTTTACCTTAAGTTGTAAGGCTTGATTATTGCTGAACATGTTGTTAAAAAAAATCAAGTGACTATTTATAATCAGGGTTAAACACACAAATATCATTCATGTGTCCCTTTTTATAAGCACAGAGCTAACTGCTCTCAACAGTCCCCAGTCAAACCTCCTTCATTTTTTAGTAAATTCTAAGGATTTATGGTCCCTAGCAGCTGATTTTAAATAGCTCCAGTAAAGACTATGTTTCAAGAATCATTTCTATACTTCATTAACTAGCCACAATCGCTTCTACCTATGAATATTTTTATGATAAAATATATCCCAGGCACTACTTACAAAGGCAGGGTTTAAAAACCTTGGATAATTAAGAGATTAGAAAAATGTTTCATAATCTCAATTAAGTTTCTCAGTTCCATTAATCACGCAAACATGCTAAGAGAGAAGGTCTCTAGGTTTCCAGATTAACAGTTTGTGGACATGTGGTTCATCAGTATCATTGGAATCTTTCAGTTAAATGGAGTTATTTTAAATAGTCACGGGACTATTACATTAACCACTGATTCTGAGCAGATACAAGAACCATTTCACCTCCTGTGTTACCATCAATGTGAAAGTTCTCTGCTAAGAAGGTATTGTACAAATGAGACCTTTTGTGCATCGACAGGAACCAGGGAAGCTTATGTACGTTTCCACAGAGCAACAGTTCAACCTCCCTCTACTCAAAAGGTTAAAACAAAACAAGCCCCCGACACGGTTATTAATGGCACCCAAATTTAGGAGAATGTTAACCCACTGGCATGCAAATATGCATTTGTGTTCAGCGAAAGCCTATATTTTTTAGGACAATTCCCTTTACCACACACACAGATGTCAGCAAAGTGGGAGGTAATAGGCTCTGAAACAGCCGCCTTGAAGCAGCCAGGCAGACCCGCCTCACATAAATGCAGCTCCACTGTGTTTAATTCACAGAGAGGCAAGGCCCACAGCACTGTGAACAATGGCTAGAACTATGGACTAGAATCCCATACGGGGATGCAGCTACATGGGGCGAAGATATGCAATAGTGTTCTGCCACAAGACAGACTGTGATAACTGAGTCTTTGGAGTAGCTTCCGAGAAGTCAGGAAATCAGGGCGCACTCACATCTGTTCTGTAGACTGCTATTACCAGCCAGTCAAGAGGTTAAAATTGCTAGGAAGGTTACTTGCTTTCTAACCTTGTCCTCACTGGGGGGGGGGGGGTGTGTGGGTGGTTGGGGGTAATCTGCTTTTGAATTTCTTTTCCTACTCAACTGCCCAGAAGCTTGGAGACTCATTTGCCAAAGCTCCTTCCCTTCTATCTTCAAACGGATGGTTTCTTTTTACCACATGTTTCTCAGAACAACACTTTTTTTTTTTTTTAAGCTCAGGATCGAACCCAGGGCCTTGGGCTTGCTAAGCAAGTGCTCTACCACTGAGCTAAATCCCCAACCCCATAGCTAACAGAACAACACTTTAAAAAAATAATCCATTGCCACTTAATTAAGGTGAGAAATGAAAGCAGAAGATAAGAGAGAAAGCACATAGAAACAGCTAAGGTACTATTTACCATCCATTCCAGGAAGCCAGTAACTATTGGAGGTAATAAACAACTTAAGCACTTGTCTTGAGAAAGGAACAGTTACAAATATCCTTCATAGTAAAATTTAGCATGTAAGCAAGGGTACTGAAATCTGGAGGTTTTTTCCTGTGGAGAAAACAAAAGCAACCCAACCAACAGCTGAGGAAGAGAGAACAAATTCCCCAAGATGTGAAGATGCCCTTGTTTGCACGTGTATTGAAATCATACCGGGCTCCTGTCTTCTAAAATGGCTGCATGTTGTTATTTTGTCTACTGTTGGGGACAATCCATTTCTCAGCCCAAAAGATGAGAAAGTGCGGGAAACAAGAGCTGATGCATGGTGATGGAAAATAAACTTTCTAAACTCCAATTGCCTCCCTTTCCAGAGTACAAAAGATCACGAAAGAGGCAGAGATGAGAGAGGGAGTGCTCCTCAAGTCTCTCTCCACATTAGCTGACTAACCATGCAGCCCTCTTTTCCCTGATATTATTGACTATAGGTTTTCAAGTAAATTCCTAGCAACCACTGAATCTAAGCAGTTTTGACAAAAAGAAAGCTTGTCGCTAAACACCTTAAAAACATTTACCAAGGTAATAAAAGAAATGTCATTTCCTCCTACTGAATGTTTGGCATAAAAGAGGTATTTTTATAATGCAGTTCATGATTTATCATATCTATAGTGTCCAAAAAAAATCACAATGAAAAGGAAGCATTTTTCCAGCCGTTTGACAACTGTTTGAATCAACTATTATGCTTTCATGGCACTGGTCGTCAACCACTCACTTTTAAAAGCACAGGAGGAAGACCAGGGCAATGATTGGGAGGAAGGACAAATGGTCCGTTCTAAACATCCTTTTCTGTGGCAACACATTGAACGTTTCTGTGTCTACCAGACTACACTCGATTTGGAAGCTGCACTCTGAATGCTTTGTACAGTTATGCTTTTGCTTAATTTCCCCCCAAACTTCACACCAGGAATCATTCATTCATTCACCCACATTTACTGAATTCCTGTTAGGTGACAGCCACTGTGTTGGGCCTGGTTAGGCTGCTCTAACAGACAAGGACAGACCTTTGGATGCTTCTATGCACTCCAAAGGTCATAAAAACTTTGCAGATAAATTTGACAGCCAAATGAGGGTTGCTAACTGGATTTCTCTGGAGGTCAAAAAGTTGTCTAGTCTTTATGATAATAGATACTAGAAGGTGTTCCATTTCTACCCAAGGGAGCTTAATGCCAAGATCAATAAGAATAAATATTGGGAAATGACTACCTTGTCATCAGGAGAAAGAGCTTAGGAATGGGCCACTCATGCAGATTATTTCTACAGCAGTAGAGGGCTGGATATTACTTACATGATACATAATTAATGTATTTTAAGTAGAAATTTTACAGTAAAAGATGTTGTGATAGCTGATATTCTAGAAACTCATATAAACCTTCCTTGGCAATGGAATAAAATTGTCCAATTATTCTTCCTCCTTTTCAAGTCCAACCTATGTGATATATAAACATTTATAAACACACATAAGCAAATATTTGTTTTCATATTAAATTTTAGATATGCCACTGACCACACACACACACACACACACACACACACACACACACATACAGAGTTCCCTCAATTCCTTTACAGAGTGGTATAAATCTCCATTCCTTGCAGGGCACAACTTTATCCTGGGCTTTTGTGAGGTGTGATTTGAAGCATCTGCTGTCATTGATACTTTTTTTTGAGACAAAGTTTAACAGTTTTGAAATTATAAAACTAATAGAATTTGTCTAACACACTGACTATTGCTTCAGAACCCAAACAGCCATTGAATATAACAGTGTGGAACCACAGAAGAATTATGAAGATGGCTATTTGGCCAAGCTGCCTTTTGTTTCAGGAGGTATACGTTCATAGGCCATTTACCACTACTGTGACATTGAAAACTGACGTGCACTCTTGAATTTGGCTCTCATAAAATTAGACATTAGGGCTTTCTTTTCATTTAACCAACCATTCATAACACATAAAAGTCATAAGTATTTTTGTATCAATCTTGAAAAAACTGTGCCTGAAAAGATATTAATACCATAAGTCCATTTTCATAAACCGATGCTACCTCAATAAGCACACTATTTATATAGTAATTAATCTAATCATGATTATGGTCTTTTACATATATAATTACCAAATAGAAGTTGCTGCTACCACAGACTATAAAATGAATAATTATAACATTAATTGGAATTGGAAATAGTGCCTTTTCTTTTCTTTCTTAAATTAAACACTTTCCTCAGAAGAAATCAAGTTAATACTAAAATTATAATTATACATTTTACTCAAATTATTTTTAAATACATGTAACTTATTATGACAAAGAACTGAATTAATGTATTAATTCAGAAAGGCTGCTTTTCTATAATTATGTTTATTAGTATCACCAATTTGCCACACAAATATGCTTTTGTGTTCTTTGACTTCATTGCATGGCTCTGTGGCTTTCATACTAAAAAATTTATGGGAAATCTCAAAAGTTCAACCGCAAATCCCAATGTTTGTCTGTGTTATCAAATGCGTAGATGCTTCTAAGAAAACTTGGGCTTTAGATTGTCAGCCTTTATCTGGGTGCTTGGTACCACAGAAGAAATGGTCCCTGTCTTTTCCTGTTTCGTGGTGAAGGGAAAACCAAAGGAAGCATTTGGTATCAGCTAAAGAATCTAAAATTGTTTCTCCATCAAAGAAGGCAGTACTTGTGAGGGCCGTCAAGAGTCTAGCATGTTGCAGGCACACTTTCTTAATGAGAAACACCAGCGCCTCGGATGGTCATAACCAGATGTTGCTAAGTGACATCAGCTCTGCCCTGCTCTTCTGGAAACAACCAAAGCTGAGCCGTCACCCAAGCCCTGCTGGAGCTGGGGGACAAGAGTAACCACACGGCTACCTTCATACACAATCTCGCTCGTAAGGAAACTCTTGTTTGAATTAACACCCAGGTTTTAGTTTAACTTTTTATTTGATGTTCTGTCTACCCAATTCCCAAGGAGAGCAGTTATTTATACAAAGACCTGTGCTTCTTTTGAGAATAACGTACACCCTGTCCTACTGGAAGCCGCTAAGAGCAAACAATTACTGCTCCGTATAGTCCACTGGAAAAGCAATGCATAAATACCCTCTGCTGAGTGCTGCCGCTCAGGCCCTGCTCAACTTCTGGCACGTCTGTCCACCAGATTTTACTATACTAGATGCTATTTATGACTAACTTCAAGAGAAACAGCTCCCGGGTTGTCTTTTTATTATTCTTATTCTTGCTGGCTGCGTGAAAGTTGAAAACAGTGTTTTTGTTTTTTTCTTTCTAAGCACTCAGCCACTGAGCTGTATCTTATGCCCTGGAGGCATTTTTTTTAAAAAAATAATTCTTCCATGTAATACCTTGGTCACTATTTTAAAGTTTGTAGCACTGGTCATTTTTCCTTTTGGAATTCTGAATCTACTTTTGAATCTACTTTCTCACTTCCATTTTAAATTATTCAAACAGACACTTAAAAATCACACTTTTTATTCTTTTATTTATTTAATTTTATTTGTTCTTTCAGCAATAACATTTGATATACATATTCAAGTGCGTTTTCCTTCTCAAGAACTTTTCAATGCGTTTAAATATATTGACAAATGTATCACTTTTATTGAAATTTGTAATAATCTAACTGCTGTTAGTCATATAAGTAGTAGTCATATCAAATGAATTATTTGTAATGTTACCAAAGTTAAGCATTTAAATTTAAAGATTTATGCATGCTTCTATTTACTAATTGGTCAATGGGCCAGACAAACACAGCTAGGGTGATAAGATTTACCCTTCTCATAAATCACAGCTTTTAGGTGATCATTTTATTTTGCAAATCCTACTTTAAGCTGAAAATGATTTTGAAATTTTGTCATCTGTGTAGTGTAAAAATATAATCAGGGATTTGAAAGCTGCATGTATTTATCACAACTGAAAACAAAATCTTCCCTGGAAGAGGTTAATGGAAAAAGAAATAATAGGAGGTGGAAGATAAACTGCATCTTTGAAAAGCAGAGCTGCAAACAGCATCCTAACTAATTCAGATAAGCAGCAAACATAGTTGTTAGGGGAGATTTGTGACAGGCGCATCCGTGTGACTGCACTGAAGCATTAACAATGGTCGCAGGCTTTCCAGAAAACACATTTTCAAGAGAGACAGGTAGATGTGCTGACTATCAATCATGAGGACATGTGAAGAATTCTATATACATTAGCCCATGCACAGTGAAAGTCGTGTGTGTGTGTGTGTGTGTGTGTGTGTGTGTGTGTGTGTGTGTAGAAAAGCCTGCTAGTCAGTAAAGGAACTATGGTAGCTAAATAATTTTTAGTTTTAAATCTTTAAACTATGTGTGTTCACATATCATTTGGAAAAAAAAGAAAAATTCCAGCAGTTCTCAACAGATTTTTATGAGTATATTCTAATATAAACACATCTGAGGCTATATTTAGGCTTAATTTATGACTTGTTATTTTATTCGTGATCTAATTAATTGAATGAGACCCTAGAGTGCCAGAGTGATCCCATCTGGTAGTGTGGAGATTTCTCAAACCGTAGTCAAAGGCTAGGCTCATAAAAAAATAAAATAAAATAAAATAAAAAAAAACCTGAACTTTTAAATTTTATTTATGTGTATGTGTGTGTGCAGTTCTCTAAGAGGCCTGGAGAGGGTGTCAGATCCCCTGGAGTCAGATTTACAAGGCAGTTATAAGGAGTCTGATGTGGGTGCTCAGTACTGAGCTTGGGTGCCGAGAACTGAACTCAGGACCTCTGGAAGAGCAGCAAGGGTTCTTAACTGCTGAGCCATCTCTCCAGCTCCTGTATTTTAGATTTCAGAAATTTTAAATGACCCATGCAACCACTGTCTACTTAAGTCATTTTTGAAAACACAAATAGAATAAAAATTACAACCAAATAATGAAAAAGGGGCTCTTTGTCTTACACTTTGCGTAGCTTCTATTTATGCTAATGGAAGTTAAACACCTGCTCTGAGAAGGAAATAGGCCCCTACCTGTGAAAATAAATATGTGCAGCAGATTTCCAGATACAATGCTGAAATTAAATAAGCAAAAATGTATGCTATACAAACACAGCATCAAGTCGCCTGCCTGAAAACATGACTGTTTTATGTTGTACTTCCTGAGTTACAGGCCCTGAGATATCACTCCTAGTTTGGCCTTTTAAATGTAACAAAAAGTAAAGAAAGAGGGGGTGGACATGTTCAACCTGTTGATTTCCGTGAGCTCATACACAACTCTTCTGTTTACCTCTTCACAAGTTCCCAATAAGTTGCATCAGTAAATCTGGATTCTAGCCACTGTTCTCATCAGACGAGTCACGAAGGCTAATTGTACTATGTAATAGAGAAGGACATGATCACTGGGGCTCTGTGCTGGGGCTCCCTGCAGCAGCTGCAGCCTCCGCTGGGACAGACAAGGCAGATGATTGTTAGCAACTGGTGACACCAGAGTCCCGCTCTGCAGTGCCCTCCTTACCTGGACTCCAGTGGAGAGGTCTCCACCTGTGTGCACAGGACGTTTCTTACAGTGGGGAGCACAGTGATGGCCCGTCCCGCCCTTCTTCATCTGATAAAGCAGGCATTACAGAAATCTTTCCAAAAAATATTGTGCTTCAAACTAACATGATGATAGGATGGAGTTGAGCTTGTGAGGAGGTGTCCTAGGACTCTACCATGGTTTAAGCACTCCCCTTATGCATCTTGTGAGGCTTATAATCTAGGACCTTATAATGTAAGGCATAGGTAATAGAGTTATATAGCATGCACTCGATTCAGTCACATTTCTAGAGATTTCCCTTTCTTTTTTTCCCATGATCTAGGTCAGAGCCAAATGTTTTATTTCTGATTTGTCTTATGGTCATTTTTCTTGGGCACAGAACACACCGGGGCCATTACAAAATGAAACTAGGATGCATCTTGCTGACAACTTTGTTTACTGACTGGTAGACATTCAGCTTGGCTCAGGGCTCCAAAGCACAGGGTTCTGGGACACTGGACAAGTCCCACGCCAGTGTAGCCAGGGGCATGTGTGGAATAAGATCTTCGCACACAAGCTAGCCTTCTCCTCTTCCTGTCTTAGAGAGGTCTTGGGCAAATCAACAATGGAGGATGGATGCGAAAGGGCTTCTCACAGACATACACCTCTTCAGTTTACTGAGGTCTCGAGGTATGCTAATCAGCACTGAGCATTCTGGAAACTACCATTTACATTCTCGCACAGACTGCATTTTAGGAGTTATCTAGAAGTGTTTTCTCTTTTTCCATCAAGGCTTTCCAAAGGCTGGCATGACCCTGGTGAGGAATTCAACTTTAATGAGGACCAGAGGACTGATTTGGAGAGCTGGTCATGGTAGCACAACTTGCCGACAACTTGGTTCTCAATGCCCATATATTTTTCTTCTTCCTCTATACTTTTTCTATTTAAATTGCTTCCTGCTCAGGCTCTCTTCCTCCCATCAGCCATGTACCAGCTTTGAATTTGACCTCTAATTCTCAATGGGCCACCTTGTCTTGAAAGTACCCCAGATGGCTTTCTGCCGTGGAGGAGCGTTAGATGGTTGCCAGGGCACTGTTTGAAACATATTCCTGCATCCTAAGGACAGTGATGCTCTGTCAGTTCCAGGCTGGGGAACAATATAACTGTCATTACAACAACAGCATCAGTTGCCCAGGACATAGCTACCATTTCTAAGAAGTGAGCTTCAGCCAAGCCTCAACTGTAAGAGTCCACCTTTCCCGTCAGTACTCAGTGCCTCAACAGTTTTGGTCTTCAAAGGTTTAAAGCAAGCTTACAGAGGTCAGCAAGGAGAAACAGAAAGAACCCTTCACCTCGAAAAAAATAGAAGATACTTTGCAGAAACACTTAGGAAAAAATGATAGTTAGTCTAAATGACGTTGTTAAGTCTGAGCTAACCACTGCTTTGTGTATGATCAAACAATACAGAGAGAATTGTTCGAGTGCTGAAGCTGAGCCTGGTTTTCACTCATTCAGAGAAGGGCTGAAAGATTGAAACATTACCTACACTCAATAAAATGGTATATTCCCCTTTCCTCTCCTAGTAGTGAATTTGTAAGGATAAACAACCCTACAAATTGTTTGGCCTATTATATGTCACAGAGATTTTTCTATAGCCTGTCTAGACTCCAGACAATAGGCGAGACTGGCCTATAGCTGCAGACATTTCTGTAGTCTGTAATATCACTTAGAAAAGCAAGGGCAATAATACAAAAATGAAAACCAGCCTGACCTGCAGTGTGATAGTAGTCATGAGCATAACATAATTTAGAGATGATGATAGTGCCCTAGGAAGGAGTCGAGCAGCCATATCAGCCGAAGCAACTTCTGCAAAATCACACATACTCCCCAGACAGAGTCATGGTCCAGTCATTCTAGCCATAAACTATCAATGGATCTTACTGCAGAAAATTATGTCTATATTATCCTGTTGTTGCTGTTTTTCTTTTCTTATCCTGGATGTGTCTACACACCTATGTAATATTTCTGTAAGCGTGGGAGCCTTTCAGGAGGCCATTAAAAAAAAAAAACAACCACACCAGATTATTATGCTAGTTAGAACAAAAGACCAAAACAGCTAACGTGCATTAACTAAAAAGAGCTAATGGACAGTATGCATTTGAGGGAGACAGAGAGTTAATATTTCATCTCTCTTTTGCTATTTTTGGATATTTTCCCACCTTTATTTTTCTCCCCAAATAACAGCTGTTATCAAGAAAGGAAGGAAAAAAAACAAAACAAAACAAAAGTAAGAGAGAGAAAAAGAAACCTTATTTGTTTAAATTGTCCTTTACTTGCTTTTTTATGCTTTGGGAAACAGCTCAATAATGAATATTTGTTTTGTTGCTTAGTTTATTTAGGTGAAGACCATGAAAAGTCCACCAAACATGAAGAATCCTCATGGCAGTAAATGTGACTAGGAAGCCATGGATAATAATTATTTCTGACTCAAATATCAGCCTCTTTCCCAGACTCCAAGTTGTGGGGCACCTGGCCATCTGGATCTTCATCATGCAGGCCAGTGTTGAGAGTCTCTGCCATTTTGCATGTCTTAACTTGTGGCAATCAGGAATAACCATGGCAGGGAAGAGAGTCTAAATACAGGACAACCAAGAGATGCTTAAATGTTTTACTTAGGCCTTTGCATGCTAGGATAGAAAGCCCCATCTCTAAAGTTATTCGGTTTTTATGCCCAGCTGAAATCTGAAAACACCATTTAGCTTGTTTCAACATAATCAACCATGGAACACCACATTATATAATGTGCCATCAAAAGTTCCACTGCTGAACCATCTGGGATTGTCAAAGTCCTAGGATGCTGATTTGTGAGACCATAGGGAACCTTTCTCAGTATGATCAGCTAAGCTAGTCCACCAGGTAGTCACAGAGAACTTCCCAGGCCTAGGACACTGTGCACACAAATGTGGTCTGTTTTCTCTCTGGAATGCAAATGTTAGATTCAAATCATGCCTAAGCAACTTTATACAACACACTTCCTTGTTTTTCCTGTATTTTCTTTGTCTTTAAGGGAAAACAAAAACAAAACCCTTAACCTTACCAGAAATCAAGGCCTTTTTTCAACACTTTCTCAAGAAGTGGAAGAAAACATATATCTATATATATGTTTCCATATATATAATGGAAAAGTAAAGATAGGCCACAAATTCAAGGTTTTTCAGTGTAAGAGATGCAATATTTTTCACATTGATATCTCCCATGTTAGTCACTGTACTTTACATGTCATATAATAAGAGGCAGCGATCTCACATGGTAATGTCATAAATGGTATAAAACGATTAATCTCAGCCTTCTTAATTGGCAGTGCTGACCTTAAGGGCTGTGATTTTGATTCAGCACACTAACTACAACTTGACTTTCTCAGAGTAAATGGCAAATTCCAATTTCAATCTTAACATTATGAGTTTGGCGAGCTTTCGTGTGCCTTGTCATACGTACTTCAGTCTACTAAGCTGGGTTTCCACAGCACAAATAGGTGGAGTCCAGATCATTAACTAAAGCGTCCTGAGCATAGAGACAAAGGCCAAATTAGGCCCCAAGGAGGCGTTAACAAACTCCCACTGAAGTCAATGGAAATTTACAAATGCCATCAAGAGGGTTTTTGTGGCCCAGAAAGTCTTGTTAATAATTCTGGTAGGTCTTTAAAGTGGATACACAAGCCAGACTCCTCTCCCCAAAGAAAACATTAAAACAAAACAGAACGCTCCAAATATGTACCTCTCCAACATCGTAGATCCAAATGCGGCCTTCTGAGTCTCCCACAGCAACTTCTTTGCCACCTTGTGCCCAACGAACACGGTTTAGGGCAGACGCCCCCTCAATGGCCACACTTGCTGTTGGCACCTGCCAAAGGGGTTATCAACAAAAAAAGGAATATGAATTCAAACATACTAATCTATAGTGGCGTGTTTTTCTCCATGAGTCACAACTGCCTTCCTGTGCATGGAGCCACATCCATCCCCTGCACAAGAGTGAACGAGACTCATTGTTCTAGAATCATACGCTCCACTGACTTGAGGGGGAGAAAGGAGAGACACCAAGAAGAAAGGGAAGCAGGAACATTCTTTCCCACAGTCAAGGTAGCCAGTGGCAGGTATATCTGTCTGGAGTTTGGCATGTGTCTGTCCAGCACATAGGCATGACAGCTACATGCGATGCTTGACCATTAGATTGTGCAGGATATGTCAAGGGGAAAAGATGTTTGTGTTTACTAGGACTGAGGATCTACAAAAGGCACAGGTACAGGGGGAAACAGTCAATCCTTCAAATAATGTGAGTCTTCATGAAAATGTCAGCATATATGCAGTGATATTGGTCCATTTACCAACCTCACCAGGGAGCAGATGATCAGGAGGAAAGAAGTGCACAGCTAGAAAGCCTGAAGGAGCCTTTTCCTTCTTTTCTTTTCTCCTCCTATTTTCTCCAGGCGGCAATACCAAGACAGATATGGAGAATGGTCCATAACTCTTTTAACCGTGACACCCTGTTAAAATGTAGCTGTCTATGTATCTGTTCCTTTAACAAACACTGGAAATCCAGAAGCATTGATGACTGGGCTAATAATCACAGTTACAGGGAACCAGCAGCACTGAAATAGAACCTGCAGTCATTTACTTATTTACTACTGCGAGAGCCTCAGTGTGTGGAGGAGGATTTGGGGTGAATCAATCGTCTTCTTCAGTGTGTGCGCGCGCTTGTCTTCAAGGTTAGCCGTTTCTAACTGCTTAGAGCTACCTCCTGGGCCTTCTACAAGGATGCTGACTAAGGAATGACAGCATGCCCTTGAGAAAGAAAATAGTGCATGTTAAAAGGAAAAGGGGAAAATGGTTAAAAGAGGGCCACCGAGAGCATCTCCTGCCACTGGGTAAGACCTGTGCCCAATAGATGCGATTCACCAACATGGAAACATGGCATGTTCTGTGGCTTAGCACCCCGGCATTCAGCTGCCCACAGGATTGAAACCATCTGTTTATATGAAACTATTGAGCCAATACCTATCTTTAAAATAGCAATAAAAACTCCATCATATGTAAGAATCTATGTTTAAACTTCATCTTGAAATCAATAAAAATTCTTTTTACCTGCTTAAATCATTGCATGTCAATTGTGAACAAAAATGTAAAATGAAAATCCCCAGCTCATTTTTTTTTTTAAATACCCAATTTCTACAGTAAAGGTACCTGCTGCGCAAGCTAGAGTCTGAATTTTTAACCAAACCTTGCAAAGAATAAAAACAATGTGAATTTAGATAGACTATAATTCTGTCAATACACTTTATTACTAGTGGTGCTGGCCTGAAAACAAATTCATGATTCAGCAATAGAACCTTCAGAGTCCATTTTTATCACCGTGACTTAAAAGCATCATAAAGGATTTTCCATGTTCAACATCAGATTTTACCTTGAATAATCTAAAAGCTGAGTAAAACGTTTAATCTTCATATAACATAGCTAAAAAATTAATTAGTCAAAAAAACCCCACAAAACCCCAACCTTCTTGGATAGTTATAACAATGGCTAATGCGTTTTTAAAGGAATTAGTTTATTTGAAATGGAAGTAACATAGCAAACTCAAGTCTGTTTTAAACAATATCAAAAATGCTTTCTTTTCATAGCTGTTATAAAATACAAAATATAAAAAATAAAATCAGTTATCACAGCCTACAGTATATGCTAAAATCAATGAGTCCATGAAGAACAAAATATATCTGCATTAACTGAAGTGGTATTCAGAGTTCCAATGTGAATGAATGTGGACTGAAATAATCCTCGTGCCGTATGCATGTGTGTCACTTTCAACTTTGATTTCCTAAGTATTCTCGTGTCTTTGGGAACAGTCATTTTAATTGCAGAGACAAGATGTACACAGCGTAAATTACTAAGCAGTAAAAGTCAGTCTCATCAAAGGTAAACACGAGCCATTTTTGCACAGGCACAGCAGGGACAAGTGGGTTTTCAAAGAACAACAAAATAGACTGGGAATTTAGGCTCCTTCAATTTTTTTTTTGAACAAATCTTTTCCTAATCAGTCTTATACCTGAAAAATATTACCCAACTTGCCTGAAAGTGAAAATGACGGGAGGGCTTTAAAAGTGTGAGGTGCTGGGTCGGAGTCAGACTCAGTGTATTTTATTATCACTGTGAAAGCAGAACCATGTTCATCAGAAACCCCAACTGTATGTGTGGCCAACCCTGAGTTTCTAAATGTTAGCCATAAAACTCTCCTGTGTTCCTCTCTTTGACACCCACAGAAAGAGAAGGCAATGTCAAGACATCACTTTCTTTTTCTGAAAAAAAAAAAAAAAAAAAAAAGCCACTGACAAAGTTAGATGGGAGTTACTAAGGAGGGTGTAGACCACCCCATCCCTTGTTATGCATTAAAGCCGGGTGTCAGGCACACATCACCTCAGCTTGGCCTCCCTTCTGATACAGCAAACTCCCGAGTCAATCTGGAAAGCGTTTGCTTTTTTGGTTGCTTTGGGTGAGTTTCTCTTAGCAAATAGAAGCAATATGATTTTAATCAACAGCGATAAAAGACTTTGGGAAGCCATTACAATGTAAGGTAATAGCACTTTATATGAAAAGCAATGATGTTATAAACATTCGAACATCCTAAATGATGGGCATCTCACTCATGCCTTTTGATTATTTTCAAAGATGCTTCACTACATAACTTCCCTGTCACATAGTTCTTGGAGGTAAAAGGAAAAAACAGGCTGCAATGGAAATACTTTCAAAAGGTAGCTGTTTGGTGATAGTTACAGGTATCTGTGCCCTTAAAGACACCCAGATGCAGCACCACCTGAAGGAAATTTCCATGCCTCCTCCCACAAAATATCCTAGCCTCATATGTATGTTCCTCCTTCATATCCTCCAGCTGTAGGATCCTTAGTTAAAAAGGCCGAAGAGCTTCCTGCTCCAAACACTTCAAAAGACTTGCTTTACTTGACATATATCTCCTACCATGTGCTCTTTATCTGGATATTTGGCATTTATGGAGAGCTCTCCGAACCCAAAACCAAGAAATGATGCAGAGGCCATTTTAGGGCACATAATATTCATGTAACATGTTCCCAACAACAATAACAACAACAGCAAAAATCCAATGGCTCTGACAGACCCTCAATAATCTTGAGGGTCTGAAAAAAGGAACAAAGCACATGATAGACACTTTAAAAAATAACCACTTAATTATCAACTTTTTTAAAAAAAATAGGCACTTTTTTCACTTGTGAATGACTTTAAATGTGACATGTTAAAAATCTCACTTAAAAAAAATACTTGTGTTTTGTTTCCATGTTAAAAGTTAGACACTACTACTGCCTTCGAGTTCAATATTGTAGACAAGGAGTATTTCCTCAGTAAAAATTAAATGAGGGGTAGATCTAAACAGAAAGCAGTGAAGAAAATCATCTTTTATGGTGTCAAAACAGAAATTGTACAAATAGCCAAAATTAACAGAGTAACCCCATTTCAATAATCCAATCTAAAAACAGCATCCACAAAAGCTTTCTCTTCCAAGTGTCTGCCAATAAAGTTATTTCAATACTATGTGTCCTCTCCCTTAGGGAAAGGTGTGAATACACCTTGTGCCTTAAAAAAAAGTGTGTGTGTGTGTGTGTGTGTGTGTGTGTGTGTGTGTGTGTGTGTGCAGCATCAGTAATTGTCTAAGATCTTCCACAGGATGAAGTGACATGGAATTTGGGGCAATGCATCTGCTGGTTCCCTTCTGGATATTCAAGAAATGAGGGGTGGGTCTGGGGTGGGGGGCCATGGGCACAGGAGGCAATTGGAAGGTCTGTCCACAAAAGGCCGGTTTTTTTTGCAGGAAGAATCAGACTGCAGAGTGGTCCGGGGTGCCCCCTCCCAGCCCTGGACCCGGGCGCCTGCGCCGCTCACCTCAGTGTCACTGTTGAGGTTCCAGAGGTCCAAGCGCCCCATCCCGTCCACGCAGGCAAAGAGCGCGGGATGCACAGGGGACCACATGACATCGTACACATAGTCTGCATTGTCTTCAAAGGAGTAGAGCGGCTTGTTGTGCTGTAAAGCAGAGAGACCGTGAAGACTTAGTGGCGCTGCCGCCGCCTCGGGCTGTCTAGAGAGCCTAATTAAAAACTTTGCACATTCACCAAGTGTCATAAAACTTCCCGAGATGAAAGTCCTTGAGAAGGTGAACCGGAGCTTTAATGTGACTACAACTGTCCAGTGGCATAAATAAATCCCGGGGGGTGGGGGTTACTCTGAATGGGCCGGGGCCGGGACCTGCGGAGTGAGGCGGTTTCAGACACGGTTGTAAGCGACATTCCAGACAGGTGGACGCGACTGCCATTAGCTTGGAATTCTTGCCGGGCCAAGCTGTGCAAGCTGTGGGAGCCTGAACCCAGTAGTGGTCCGAGGGGCTTGGACCCGCTGGGGTGCTCTGAAGCCCGGGCGGTCCCTGGGAACCCTGGTTCTGCACCGAAGGCAACGTCTGCCACCTCGTGGTCCCTGCTTGTCGCTGCAGCAACAGCGGCCGCTTCCCGTCCTACTGCAGACCAAATTCGCGTTTTAATGCTTCCTTTGAAGCAAGGAAAGGGAACAAATACCTGTAAAGGGGTTTCAGCTCTTATAGGAAAGTGGGAATAGCGCCATTCAAGACCCTAATCTCCTTAACCTTCAGGGTTAGTCTACCTGAAGCAAGTGGAGTGATGTAGCTGATCTAGAACCTCTGAACGTACACAGAAAATATGCCATCCTTTCTAAATCACTAAGGATTTCTAAGACCCCTAAAGTTGATGTTCTGAGGGGAAACACTGAACATTCTTCCACTGCATACAAATGCCTCCACTCCAGAGGGATATAATAAATTAAAATGGCACACTTGATTTCCAGCGAATATTGTCACATCAAAATAGCACAGAAGTCAGAGGCAAGTTTGAAAGTACACCAGAAATAAAACGTAATTGGACTTTATGAATTATTCATTCCATCTGGCTTGTCTTATTCTAATTTCTGCATAATGGCTTTACTAATCCCTGATCAATTAATGTAAAATGAAATTTAAATGATAATGAAAGCCCCAGAGATAAAAGAAATTAACTATTCTTATATCTTCTGACAGAAATCTAAACAATGGGAATTTTGTCTTCTTCCTCCAGTCAGCTGTCTGTACTCCCTTCTCAGGCTCTGTGGAATGCCTACACAGGCCAGGGTGGTAAGATCAAGAAAAGATAACATACAATATAACAATCAAATCCTTTCTGCTTCGGATATTCAAAGAACACATCTGTAGGGAATCAGCTCCAAATATCAGAGTGAACTGCCAATGTGTGCTGCTTGCGCATGCAAAATGCACAAAGTACATGCACTGAAATTGAAGCGGAGAAAATCAGTGCAAACCCACAGTTCTTTAACCTAAAAACAATGCAACAACTTGGTCTGGTAGTGACTATAATTGATTTCTTTCCATTATTTGCATTTTCTTGACATTTAAAAGTCTCTGGTTTGATGCAAACAAAGTTTAGATAGATTGAAGCAACACAGACTGGACCAGTGGTGTGGTGGTGGTGGTGGTGGTGGTGTGTGTGTGTCTTTGGAGTGTTTCTGTGGAAGATAGATGCATCATATTTTTAACTTCAAAAGTATCTGTGATGGAGTGTAATTTGAAAAAAACTGAAACACCAAAATGGAACAAAGTAGACATTTGTCTTATAGTCCTTTATATTGTTACTCTTTAAATTTTATACAAAATGTTTTAAATCTCATGTCTGCAATATGATTAGAAGCCAAAATTACATGCTTATTGGCTACTTACTTACATCTTCCTCTCATTGTTTGTATTCCATAATTCAAACTTTTTCTAGAAAAATCCAAGTACTAAATTACTACCTAATAGCATGATTGTATCATTTGCCCTCATATATATTAAAAAGAAAGTATAGTCCTTCTCTGACAGCTGTGTATATTACATTCTGACTCTTTGCAAAAGAGAAAAACATGTTCCCACAGATTCTTGATTTCATAGCTAGCTGGCCACTATTTGTTAGAGAACACTGCACATTTCTTTTAATGTCAGTGACGGCTAAGCCAAACATGTTTTAAGACTGGGTTCTCAGTACCTCTCTCATTCAGTCAGCCAGTAGTACATCTAAGCACACAGAGCTGTAGATGTCGATAGACTTACAAACATGCAATAAACACACAACACACCTGCCATTATCATTTTGATCAGTTAAAACCCCACCCAGTTTTAGACATTCGCTCACCACAGAGCTGTCATCAGGAGATATGCTAATCCCCTTAATAAGTTATTCTGTTGATTTTATAGTATGCTTCCTCTTTTTCATTTTGATATTTTCTTTACTGAGAAGTTCAGTAAAAATTGGAGTCTATCCTGGAGAATTCACTTTTGAAACATCTGGAAATAACTCCCCTTCTTCAAGTCACTCACGCAGTTTTTTCCTGTTCCTCAGATGGCTTGAAATACTCTTCTTTTGTTGCCTTCCTCTTCACCTTTGACCCTCAAGGCTGAACCTTCTATTACAAAAGTCACTGTGGAAGAAATGCTTGGCTATGGTAGGTGTGTGCTTGGGAGAAAGAGGGTTCACATTTTCAGAGCTCTGTTTAGCCTTGATAAATTCATAGGTTGGGAAACTAAACTCATTGCTACACCATCCAGGCTCCTATCTACAGACCAGTTGGTCCCATGTCTTGCACAGGCATAAAATTCAGGCACAGAAATGCCACTTGTACACTAGCGCTATTTTTAATAGTAATTACACTTTGTCCAATAAAGTATTTTATCTTTCTATTTAATTTTGTCTCCAAGATTATTAAAGATCCGCCTCAAATGCTTAAATGTTTTAAAAATGTCTGATAAACATTAATATCATGAAATATTAACATTTTCATAAAAGACCTTTAAAGCATCCAGTCCCACGTATGCTGCTTTTGAGTTTGTGAAACAGAAATTTCAGAGCTCACAAACTTCTCATGGCTTACTAGGGTATAGATATTGATTTTAGAATACCACAGATTGTGAAAAAGACAGTATGGGAACAAACATGGCCAATGATTTTGAGGAGGACTCTCACAATATCCTTTGTGTATATCAAAGTCACAGAGGCTTCCTGATCTTAAACATTTACTCTAGAAAATACCCGAGGTCATTTAGTTAACTAAATATTGCTCCACAGCGTGTTGCCGTCGAAAGCGTTCTGCAGAGCAGTCAGATTTCACTGGACAAAACCCCTTTCACCTGTGTGTTCCCCTTACAAATGCCATGCTTAGCATCAGCAACGTGTTGAAAAGGAAAAGGGGACCATCACCATCCACAACCTGTGCCTGTGTGGCACATGCCACTGAAATCAAACCTCAACCACCTCCGTTTCCTCCAGTCTCCAGGCTTGCCATTCCAATAAAGTGCATGAAGTTGTGCAAGCCTGCTTGCTTTTAATTTGCTGATCTTCAAACAAGGCAGAGTGGTTGACCAGCACCGACAGATGTGAAGGGCAGGCAAGAAGGGTTTCTGTGGGCCAGGCCCTGCACACACATTGTCTGACTTAATCCGCATAAAATTTCTGTAAGGTAGATGGTGTTTATGGAAAAGAAAATTATAGCTCAGCAAAGTTAAGTAGGTTGTGGAGGAGGGGAGGTAGTTTTTGGTCTCAGGATTTCTAGTTGTTAAGCACATCCTGTGTTTGCAGGCCCTCTGGGGTCCCTCTACCTCATCTTCAGTCTTTACAGAAAAAAACATCAAATCTGTTACCCCTATGCTTCACCCTCCCATGCAATTCAACCAATATTTACCGAGTGCACACTAAGTGACTTGTACAAACAGTTAAACAATTATTACTGACTGCTTTTTCTGCCCTAACCCAGTTATTGATGCCATTGAGGATATCACCCACACTTCTGAGGGGTCGTTCAGTGGTAAGAAAAGAACGTTTTCTCTTACATGCTAGAAACAGCATGGGAACCATCCGTTAGCCAGGAGAGCACAGCAAGGCTGTGGTGTGGAAAGCAGATTAAGAAGAGCAAAAGGGCAAAGACATGCTCCAGTTCTCTGACTGGGTGCCTCTGGTAAAGACTACAGAGATGGCAGCCAAAAGACAGGAGTAGCAAAGCCAGGACCAAGCAGAAAGGCCATGAAAAACAGGGACAGCCACAGCACTTGGACAGTTCCACCTCATGCCTTTGAATGTCAGTTTTCTTGTGTGTAAGATGTGAAGATGGTGCTCTGATCCTTGGGTTCTCCTTTATGATCCTGGGTCAGTTCTGCTACGTGCCACATTACTCAGCCGCAAGGATGGAATGAAATAAAGCTTCAGAAAATTTTGTTTTTCTAAAGGGCTGTTCAATGGTACATATTATAACAGACTCCATCTTACTTGATGTTCATAGAATTTAGATCATGAGTCTACAAAAAATTAAACAATTTTAAATGCTTTTTAAACTTTGTAACTTAGTGAAATAATCATGTGAAACTGAGAAAATTTGAATAATGGAAGTAGTAATGGTTTTTCTCTTTGAGCAACTGAAAAATAAGAAATGCTGAATTTGCATTAGAGAGTCAGGCAGGGAAGTTCAAAGTTAAAGGAAGTGAACTTCACAATATGCAGCATTCTGCAGTCAAGATTCTAGAACCAGGCTATGCTTTGTAAGCATACTTATAAGAACCAATAGAGCCATCCATATTCCGACCTGCTCACTTAGAAATGATTTCTATAGGTGTAGCTTCCTGTTCTTGACATAGGCTGAGATTATGGAGACCAAAATGGCCATTTTCCACTGTGTTCTTTGTCTTCCTCATTTATGGAAGACCTCCAAGCATCCCAACAAAATTTAGTGTTCTGAAGGCTGGGGAATAGAAGGATTTGTGTGAAAATATTCCCCAACAGCCTCCCACACCATACATGCTTGTTAAGGTTGGGCTGGTTTCTAAATGATGAACTTTCCAAGCAGACATAGAAATGCGCACCTGACTTATAAACATCTCTTTTGTCGGGGAGGAGTATTTTGTAGGGGATACTACTCAGGCAGGTGAAAGGGCAGGAAACTAACCCTGAGTTAGAAGTTCAGAACTCTACCCTGAGTTCTGAAACAGAAGGAAACCAAATGGCCACTACCTAGAAACAACATTCTCTTGTGGGCAAAGGATGATGACCAAGACAAGAACATGAAAATATCCTCCAAAAACTGTTCTGTGGGTTCTTGTGGAGTAATTTAAATAAAGAGCCAGCCGGTTCTTCCAGGAAACATCAAATGTGAGACCACAGTATCACTTTAAAAAAGAAAGCCACCAAAAAGGACCCCACACTCCAGGCTCACACAAAATGGATGCCTCTACCATAAAAAGAAAGTGGTTAAACAAACAAATAAACCAAAACTCACAAACCAAACCAAAGAAACCAATGCTCTTGGACCCAGAGAAGTATTACAAATTCAGTTCTGTCATTGGAAAATTTCATGTGCAACTTAATTTGAGGTCGTTCTAATGCACAAAGTTCCTCCTAGTCATCGTCACTTCTGGGACTAAACAGCAATGCACGTGACAGCCGAACTCAGGTACAGGAGTTGGAGCTTAGACAGCAACATTTTGGGTAAACTACTCTCAAAAGAACATAAAGAGCAGGCCAGTGTGTTGTTTTTGTGCATTAACAAAAACCATGTAAGGACTTTTGTATGAACGAGTTGATTTAGAACAATTTGAAAGATGATTATGGACATCTAGGAACTTGATGTTTGTCTCTGTCTAAATGTGGTTACCTGAGAGTTGAAGCCACATGAAAGGCGTTCTTTGTTGCTCTGCCTTCCTTTCCAGCTTATTTGCATGGAAGAATCCTCCTAATCCAGGAGGCGCCACCAATAAAGAGCCCAATTATCCATAAAAAAGAATGTACACATATTCACAGGTTTTGACTAGTATGTGAGTGTTCAAAGCCATGAGGAACTCTACAAGCTTTGCCTAATTCATAAAAGAAGTGTTTCCCACACTGGCGTTTTTATGAATGTTAGCTTGACCTCAAGCTTCTTTGAAACTGACCTTCTAGTAGCATACATTTCATGGGCACATTGTGAAAACGTTAGGCAGTGGAGCTGCTCTTTGGAATTGGAGAGAGGAGGATTATGTCTCGACACTGGGGTCATCTGACTTGCTTCATTCCTTCAACAGCTCTTCTCTCAAGCACATTCTCTTTCTCTAGGAAGAATTATGGACCAACAGAAAGAAGTGAGCGGGCTCAAAAGAGTGCCCTCTACTGGTTGCATGTTTTCCAGCTCTGTTGCTAACTATGGCTGTGCTGCTTCCTATTCAGCATCATATTCATTACTCCAAAAGCATCCTGTAAATCCACAAGGGTCAGGATGGTTGGAAAGTCCCAGAAGGGTGGAGGGAAGGTGTGACTATCTCTATGAAGGATTGGAGGTTCGAATGGGGAGAATGGACCAGACCTAGAAGCATCTAGATCTGTGGTTGTGCCTGTGCCCGGAAGTCACGAAGGATTAGAAGAAGAAAGGAGTCAATGTCTGCAGGCCTGAGTTCTGTTTGTTCATTATGACTTGAGTGCCAAGTTGGACAACTGTGTTTTACTAGCTAGCAGGCTACACAGCAAAATACTTCCACTGAAATAGTTTTAAGTACTGATTTTTGTGACATCGATCTTACAAACTATCACAGGTGTATACACTCTTTTGTTGTTGATCTTGTTTGAGGCAGGGTGTCAGGTAGCCATGGCTGAACTGGAACTGATTTTGTGGTTGAGGATGACCTTGAACTCCTGCTCCTCTGGTTTCATACAGGACTAGAGACGAAACACAGAGCTTTCTGTTTCTTACAACTGACTTATACCATTGATCCTAGACAAATTTTAAAATCTGTTCTCCCATAAATTTTATAAACACAGACAAACACATATGTACACATACACATACATAAAAGTACTAGAATTATATATTCCCATTAATCTCTTTTATTCCTCTTATACGCCTGCTGAACTATTTCTTCTTCTCACAAAGCCCCCTTCTACTTTTATGTCTTTTAAACTTTATTGGTGACCCACAATGTTTAATTAGGATTGCTTACATGAATGTAGGTGAGGAGTTATTCACTTAAGTAAAGACAGCTTAGGAGTTGCTACGCCCCTCCCCGCCCTCCACCAATCCATAAACTATGAAAGTCTAGTAGCTCTTTAGGGAGGAGTGGAGGTCTCATGAGCCCTTCTCCTGTGGGCGATGCTTTTCTGAGAGGTTCAGTCTTGTGCAGGTAGTAACAGCTAGTGCCGCACAAGTTAAAAAATATCAAATTATAAATCTAGAATAGTAGATCCTACTTTGATTTCCCCATGCTACTTATTTCTAAAATGTCTAAGTTGGTATTTGCCAATTACCAAAGCTAATTTGGTATTGATGAACTCATTGCATTTGAATACAGCATTTAGGTGTGTGAATGTGTGTGTGTGTGTGTGTGTGTGTGTGTGTGTGTGTGTGTATGTGTGTGTGTGTGTGTGTTTGTGTGTGTTGAGCATATTTTCAGAGTAAGGGTGAGTTTTGATAGCTCATCATGCTCATGTCCCCTGTATTAAATGTACTATACCTTTTGTATAATATTTAATACAAATATAGCTGATATATGTATTTTAATTTTGATAAGAACCAGAAGGGAGAAACCTAAAAAGCAGAAGTTCAAAATGTTCTGTTTGAGTTAGTTACAACAGACTATTCCCACTTAGCCAGACTGGAACTGCTTCCTATTGAAGAAGCTAACAGGAACTAAACATGAGGTAAATGTGAGGTGAGGTGATTCAGGGTATTGGAAATAGCCATGTGATTAATTGAATTACTTTCTGTCCTAGACATTCCGCAAAGTTAAGAGGTCACAGAAAGCTGGTCAAGACACACCTATATTTGTTTGATCTCAAAACAGCTATTTTGGAGTAAAGAAATTAGTTCTAATTTATCTTACAATATTATATGTAAAATGATAGTTAATGCAGGGGGCCTGAACCATGGGGAACTTTTCATTTTTATAAGTAGCAGGAGGTGTGCATCTCCCCACACCCAACAATACTAGTTAGAAAGCTAAGCCTGGGAAGGTAACCTGTGTAGTATATCATTATATCGTTAAAATACAGGCTAACTTTTCCCTTCCCTGCTGGTTGAAAGAGATTTACCAGAAAAGAAAGGACTTACCAAGCCTTTACATTTTGTACAATGAGAAAATCCAGTGAGCTGGGTGACTTTAAGTCCCCAAAGTGTTTGTAGTTACATGAATTAGTCACACATGTCTGCATAAATATTCAGCAGCTCAAAGGCATGTGCTCACGGATGAGTCTGGAGGAAGTCTGGGGAAGTAAAGGACAGGAAGTATGCATACAGGCTGAGTTGGGACATGGCTTTAGATTACTTCTGTGGTTTCTTTCACAGTTGAAGTATTCTGCATGGGCGAGCTTTTAAAAATTATTGCAGCAAATGTGTATAGTGGGACAGAATTTGGTGACAGCCCAGGTAGTTTTATCAAAAGCCAATTTTAATGTTTGCTGTCTGGTGCTAGGAAAGGAGAGGAGAAGGGATAAAAATAATGACAAAGTAAAAAAATTAAACAATCCAGACACTGCCTGGATATCATGTTTATCAGAAAGGCACCACGAGACCTTTGCAGTTGTGGGGATAGTGTTTTCTGTTCTGGTAAACTCTTTCCAAGGTGGATTACCAACTTTGTCCATCTTCTTGCTTGTAGAAGCTAAAACTTTAGTTTTTATTGTGTGTGTTTTCCTTCTGGTATTTTGGGTATTTAAGAGCACAATAGCAGAAACACACATACTAGGGTCCATTGTTAAAATGACGTCATTTTAGAAGGCATTCATCCCACTGTCAGATGCTCTAACTCCCTTTCATAATACACGTACTTCAGATAGGATATCAGTGATTCACTGAGAACAGAGTACAGGCTTTTACCTTAGGCAAGGTTTGACTCTGTTCTCAAGCAGTAACCATCCAGGTAGGGGAATGGGGACTCTGAATTGAATACTAAGAACATCATGTGTTTGGAGATCCATTTTTACACTTCATTCCAACAAGATCTGCTGTATTTACACGTTATGTATCTTGGAAAATTAAGAACAAGCACGCAACAGAGAGCTCTAGCAGGGGCAGGAAGATGGCGTAGCTGCCGCTGCCATCCTGACGAGTGGCTATTGCAATCTGGCATTGACGAAGATCCAAGCGGCATGAAAACCAAGATGAAAGGGAACACACCCAGAATTACAAGGAGGTGCAGAGACTGCACTGTCTGAAGAAAAGAGAAATAAAATTTCTTTCTCAAAGACACATTCTTAGGTACAACTCAACCTTGTCTGAGAATCCCTAGAAAATAGAGTGCTGCCTGTCTTGTTTATACTAAAAGAAGAGAACAGACATGTAGCCGGGTGTGATTCTGTGCTACAGTTGTTCGGTGCCAGAGGAATTCCAAGGCTGGCTGGCTTGCAGGTTGCCATCTGATGTGGTCAAGGAAGGTATTATCTGGAACAGGTGAGGAGGCTTGTTTTGAAAGATGCAGAGACCCTGATGGATGGGAAGGAAGACAGTCAAGGAGGGAGAGCCTGCCTGATCACATAAGTGAGGATGGCACTCCCAGTGAGACGTCAAGGTGAGAGCTGGGAAGACCCTGGTAGGGCTGAGCATTTGTCCACATAGATAAAATAATAATAATAATTTTGATCATGGGTGTATTAAGACTTCTTGATGGAATATCTGCGAACTTATTAATCATGCATTGATAAATGTGCTATGTCTGAAGATATCTAACATGTGCAAGTTCTTATCTTTCCGGAGCGGGGATGACCTAATAGTTGGTACCTTTAGCTGAGTGGAAGACAGAAGTAGAGCAAAGGGGACAAATGTGACTGGCATTTTAAATATGATGCATTTGGGTCTGAAAGTGACTCTCAAGTTAAGCTGACAATAGAAATACAGATATGGAGTTGAGACAGGACAGGGAAGTATTTACAAGAAGTGTTGAGGGACAGGAAAACTGTTGTTAGGGGAAAGGAGGCTATGCCAAGGTGAACTGGGAGAGCCGAGCCTAGGACAGAGAGAGCGGCAAGAACAGAGGCCAGAGTGGTAGACAATGGCTGCTAAGAAGCCCTTGCACTCACCAGTTCGGGGCTCACTGTGGTGTTAAAGACAGACACATGGGAAGAGTAACAGTGCTGGTTAAGGAAAGGCTGGAATGAACAGAGGACAGTGCTGACACGCTGGGTTTCCAGGAGCTTCTGCAAGCTGTGTACCTGACAGGGGACTAATACCTGGAATATGGAAGTGACTCAAAAGTTAAAGCCAAAAACCCAGCCATCCAGGCAATAAATGGGCCAGGGAGTTGAGTAAACAGTTGTCAGAAGAAGCACAACTGTCCAACATTCTACCTGCCAGAAAGTGCACATCCAAACTACACCAAGATGCATCTTATCCCATGGAATGGCTACCATGAAGAAAATCAAATGAATGGTGGTGGTGACGGTGTGGGGCAAAGCAAACCCCCCCCCCCCCATTGCTGCTGGGAATGTAAACCAGTGCAGCCTCTCCATAAAGCAGTGTGGGAAATCTAGCCAGGAATAGTTTTTGTACCATAGGAGAAAAAGAAATTAAACATATGATGCCTTCTATCCCCGTAAAGACAGACAAAAGTTAGCTTCAGAGTTAAAACATCAGTATATATCCCTAAGTTCCCCGTAACTCTTGCATTTCAAATGATTTGCATGTGTGTGTGAAAGAGATGAACTCAGCTCTCCTGAGACCATCCCACGTGCTTGTCCAGGAAGAGCAGTGATGGCAGGAAACTGAGCCTGGATCCAAATCAGCATGGTGTGACATCTGAACACTGGCAGAGAGAGCGTCAGTGAAGGTGGTCCCCCTGGATGAAATGGTCTTCTGCTTCCCCATCAGCAGAGACAACCTCATTATACCAACTGTACTTTCCTTCAAGATCCTACTGACCCTGGGCATTAGTCCTGAACTCAGGTGTAAGGAGCCAGGGTGGTGAAGAGATGTCTGGCGAAGCCTGTGATGCTAACAGGGTTTATTTTCGGTCCACAAGCAAGGATAAACAGGGATACTGATAAAGTAATCTCAGTTCTCATTATGGGAAGAATTGCATTGCTTTCAAAATTCAACTACTGTCCCCAGTACCTTAGAATGTGTCTGCTGTAGTCAGAGATAAAGCCTTCTAAAAGGTAATTAAGTTTAAATTTAGCTTTGGGCAACGAAATCCAACATGAGCAGTGTCTTTACAAGAAGAGCGTACAGGAGGCAGGCCACTTGGAGACAGAGAGGGAAGACTGTGTTGATAGGTTACAGAGAGATTCTCTGAGAGGAAGCTGGTCCTCATGGCACTTTGGTATCAGAATGGTGAGGAAATACATTTTTGCCATTGAAGCCTCTCCACCCACGATATTTTACTCAGGCAGGCTGATGAACTCATAACTAACTCAAAGGGGAAATGGCGCAAGATCCCATTTTCCTCTCATCCCCTGATGCCCTCTGGGGTTTATCTACATTCTGCCTCCATGGAGAGTCTCTGAGCATACGAGACACTCCACGTCTGAGCAACTACCTCCATCTTTTCTGAACATGTCCCTTTGCAACCAGTACGGTGGCTCTACTGTTAGCTCGACTGCACCTTCTGGAGAAAGGAACAAGTAGGGTGTAATGAATACAAATTGTGTCCTCCAGTTCTGGAGACAGCAAAACCTGTGGAAAATTTTCAACTTGGTTTATATAATGCCTATCACAATCTTGTGACAAGTGAGCAGGTAATGACAGGGAAAGGGACGGACACTCTGTGGAAACTGATACGGTCTCCATAAAAACTGCCCCAGGGATCTGCCTAACTTAAGTAGGCAATGGCAGCTCTGTCACACGCAGTAAGTTAGTCTCTTTCACTTGGGGTAAGAGTTATCATCTATTTATGTTTAATATTTTGTATGTGTCATGTATGCATGTATGGACATGTACCTACATGTACGTGTATATGCCTATGCGTGAACAGGCGGAGGTCAGTGTTAGATGTCTTCTTCCATTGTTCTTTCCCTTACTTTCTTTGAGACAGGTCTATCTCTGAGCCTGGAACTCACTGACTGGCTCAGCTGGTTGCCTAGCAAGCAAGTCTCTGGGATCCCACTGTCCTTGCCCCCCCAGAGATGTGCTGCCAAGGCTGGTTTGGTACAGGGGTGCTGGGGATCCAAACTCTCACCAACCACTGGAAGCACTTTGCCCATTGAACCGCCTCCTTGGTTACCTCAGTGTTATTCTCTGCACTTGAGTTCAGAGCTTATTTAGGTTTGATCTTGCCGCTCCTGAATCCTCTGCCTCAACCGCGCTTTCTTTTAGGAAAGAGATTCAGTCGGTAGCATTGGGGTATGGTGAGAGGGCAGGTAGGGTAAGCAGGCAGGGCAGGTTCAGCAGAGCTGGCATGGGTCCTCAAGCTGACACCCTCTCATGCAGGGCTTGGGGTTCACAGTTAGACTCAAGAGCAGCCCCCTGCCAAGCTCTCCTTAGCAGCCGCCTTGAAGGCTAATTACTGCTGAATACGTTCTCAAAGTTGGAAAAATTTCAAAGAATTTTTGAATACATTTCTGCAGTTCTCTTAACAATAGGATCTATCAAACACAAGGAGAAGGCTCTGTTTAACGCACAGACAGGGGATCTGAAGAATGTGTTTGATTGCCAAAGTGACTAATTTATCTTTGCACAGTATTAATGATGCTACAATAACCAATATCTGTAGCTCAGTTTTGACAGTGTGTTGCAACGGTTCCTATTGTTTAAAAAAGAAGAGAAAGAAGGGAAAAAAACTGAAGAAAGAAAGCAGGAAAAGAAAGAGAATGTTTTATTTCGCTACATTTCAATTTGTTAACAAGACTCCGCATAAGCAAAACCAGAGGTCATTAGCAAACAAGCAAAACATGCCTGTCTCCAGAAGACTCCAACCCCCTTCATCATTTAAAATATAGCTCTGTCGAAAACCCGGCTCATGACAAATCCTGAACATGAAAAATTCAATGCAGACTTGAAACCACCTGACTTTGCTTTGGGCTTGTACTCTTTAAAATTACCTAGAAAACACCGTAATCTTCTCTCCATGCGGCTGGCTGTGGGCCAGAGCCCTGGCTCCAGAGGCAAAGGGCCTCCACAGACAGCTCCACCCTCTCTCCCAAGTCCACTTGGCCTCCTGACAGAAAGTGAGGTCTAAAGCACATTCATCCTGGGCCTGGGCTTTTTTGGCCTAAACTCAAGACTCTTGTAGGACAAACAAAAATGAAATCCCAAATGTTATCACCCTGCCTGAAGAAGTCAATCGGGTTGAAATGAATGCCCTGCACATGGTGAGTGCTCCACATCTGCACTTTAATGGGAAACCAACAGAATCAGAGGGCAGCAGGGCTTTCTGGGTAGGATACCAGTGGTTAGCTGAGATTTTAAATTCCAATGTGAGGGTTGAAAATAGGGGGTGGGGAGGATTGAGTGAATTTGAGAGGCAAGTCTATTTCCACGCAGGCAAGGCACATTGTATGTGATCTACTAAGGTAAAGAGGATGGCGGGCCTAGGATTGTGCCATGGGGGCATGCTTGCTTGGCACCCATGTCCCCAGATCTGCATAAGCCTCCCTGTGCCTGTCACTCTCCCTCTCTGAGGGCTGCAGGTCTTAAGGACTCCCTGTGCCCTGCACCCACCCACTCACTCTGCACGCCCACTCGCTCTCACGCTGAGGCTGGGAGAGAGCCAGGAGAGACTGTCAAGTAATTTTTACCTCCTGCCGAGCTAGTGACAGGCTCAGTACAAATAGCTACATTGAGAAAGTGTCATGACACAGATCCCATGGCCAGTGCAGCAGTGAGACAGGCCGGGGTACAAACTCGGCCATCGATCTCAGATCTCACTGGGGGACTGGCGGGCCAAGCCTTTTGAGGGATTCCTCTCCACCTGTCATCACTACAGTGTGCTTCAGCAAGTGGGGCTTGTTCACAGCTTCCTCCACTGTGGTCTGTGTGAGCACCACAGATTTGTTCTACTCTTGAAGGGCCCATGATTCCCTCCCCTGCTCACTGTCCAGTTCTGCCGTCTCCATGGAGTCCACAAACTCCATAACCTGATCTCAAACACTTGCAGAACTCTTGAGAAATTCTCTTCCTCAGCGCCTAGCTTCTTTTCACATGTATGTATGTATATACCTATTATGTATGTATGTATGCATGCATGCATGCATGCATGTATTGTATGTGTGTATGTGCATGTATGTATGTATGCATGCATGCACATGTGTATGTGTATGTGTGCTGCATGTGTGGAGATCAGAATTAACTTGCAGGACTTGGTTGTTCTCTTCTCCCATCTATGGGTTCCAAGAAGTCAACACAGGTTTGTTAGACTTAGTGCTAAGCTCCATTACCCACTGAATCATGTCACCAGATTTTTTTTTTTTTTTTTTTTTTTTGAGACAGGGTTTCTGGCCTCAAGCTCACAGAGATCCACCTGCCTTTGCCTCCTGAGTGCTGGGATAAAATGCATGCGCTACTGCCGCCCTGCTGATGTAGTGCTTTTTGGAGACTGTCTTAGCACTCTCTGGGAGTCTCTCTTAGATAGTTATATTTAACTATATTCTTCATTACCAAGTACTCAGTTTTCCATGTGGAAAACTACTCTGCTTCAAGTTCTCAACATGTAATTACAGTTCTCTTTGTGTCAATTGGGTGCCGTGCTTATGGCATCTCTGTGTTTCTTGTTGATGACTTTTGCTGTTCGGAAAGGTCAAAGGACTAGGGCTAGGTGCCATCAGGTGTTCTAAGATGCAGTAGGCTATGATGCACCCTCTTAGGACACATATGTTTTGAAGAGATTTCTTCATGTGAAAACAGACCAATATTCTATCTTAAATTGATCATAATTTGGAATAAACCTTTCAACAGAAACGCATGCAAAATGAGATCACATATGGATTGCTTGATGAAAATGTTGTGACCCAGGTTTGCAAAATCCTAGCCCTGTATGTCCTCTAGAGCAGTGATCCTGTACTGCCACTGCAATTTTTAAGACAACTTTACCACCTATAACGGTGGAGACGGCATGAATGGATTATTTCCACTTCCCATCAGAATTAGTGCTGCAGTCACTGAGTTCTCATGGCCTTGTTACATGGCACTCCAGCACACACACACTTTTAGTAAATAGCTGTGTGTTGAACAAGTAAGTACTTTGTTCTGCTCCATGTGCATTTGAATGGCATTATAATGAAAATGAGGCAATCTGGGATACTGACAGAAACTTTTGTTCCTTAAAGAATTTATGGCCCAGTGTGGTGGCACCCACCTCTAACTCCAGCCCTCAGAGGCAAAGGGATGTCTCTAATCCCACCCCCTGGAGGCAGAGGCAGGTGGATCTCTGTGATTTTTGAGGTCAGCCTGGTCTACGGAGTGAGATCCAGGCTAGCCAGAGCTATGCAGGAATACTGTGTTTTAGGGATACTGTATTTACGGTTGAGTAAGAAGATGTATACAGTGAATCTGGTGATGCCAGGGACTGGGGTTCATTTCTACCTTTGTCACAGCACCTGGTAGTACACTACAAAGACATTAAGTTCTCCTTGAGTGCTGATTTCATGAGTGAATAACTGACCAAATCTAATGCTGAGTAGATAGGAAAAGGAATATATGAGTTTATTTTGCAGTAGAATCTTAATTCCATTTTCATTGTTATTTTTGGCATGTTTCATGATGCTAATATTGTAGATAAATAAGTTAGTTCATAAATGTCATGAGCATAAGTGAAATCCATGTGCATGAATGGTTGAGTAGAAGGAGAAATCAGCAGAACGGGGGAAAGGTGATAGGTGCAAAATGAAGTAGAGATAAAATACATAGATAGGCTAGACAGAGACAATTTTGCAGGCCCACTGGAGCACTAGCTGTGATTCAGTCTTTAGGGTGTCTGAGTGCAAGTTGAAATAAATTTGCAGTACATATAAAACCTCTTAGTTTATCCTATTATTAATTTGCAATCAGTCAATATAATAGTCGACATATATCACAAAGTAATCAATCACAACTCCACTGAAAGTTGTAGAGAAGATAGATGAGATATAAGAGATGGTCAGTGTCCTCAAGAAACTCAGACCTCAGCACAAAAGAGAGCAGCAGTTCATAGCTCAATAAAAGTCATTGGCATTATACTGAGGTGCTAATGAGTGTGGCTTGAAATTACCGACCACTGTTCAAATATGAGTCCACTACTAAATCGTAAATAGTAGTAGGTGGACAGTTCAAATACCAGCTCCCATTTAGTACACTGAGTTTGAACCCAATTGCAATGAATATGAGGTGGAAATATGGGGCAAGCACCGTGGGGTAAATAACTTTTTTTTATTCTTCTCCAGGAATCAGTTTTCTTTTCTGAAAAAAAATTGAGGGTTTGAAGTGGAGAGCTTCAAAGTACTCTAAGGCTGATTCTTAGATCTTACCCAGATGCTCTGGTTGGTTGGTTTGTTTTTTAAGATCTCTCTCTCTCTCTCTCTCTCTCTCTTTCTGTCTCTCCCTTCTCCCCATGTGAGTGTGGGTGATCACAGAGTTCAGAGGAGGGCATCAGATCCCCTAGAGCTGGAGGTACAGGTATTTGTGAGCCATCCCACATGGGTGCTGGAGCTGAACTCGGGTCGTCTGGAAGAGCAGCACTGCCCCACCATATTGCTCTATGGACTTTGGTTTTCTAACGTTCATCTCAAGTGCTTATAAGACAGGCTTTATTTACTGAATGAACATTGCAAGTGGCACGGGCACAGCATACAGCTCCACACATAGCTCCTTCCCAGCTTCGAAAACCATCCACATTTCCATCTCTAATCATGGTTTCTTAACACTCAGCCTCCACTCTCTTTTTATTTTCTATCGTGATCCAATATAAACTGTTAAATTGTGTTGTTCAGATAATTTTGATGTTGGCTGATTTATAAAATTTATTTGACATTATTACTAAAGTGCAAATTTCAATGATCATCGTTAGAATTTCTGAGACTAGTGGCTAGACTTTTGCCTAAAGTGTGGAGAATCAAAAAAAAAAAAGAGAGAGAGAGAGAGAGAGAGAGAGAGAGAGAGAGAGCTCTCTAAAGTGGTTATGGAAGCTAGTAAAGCAGGGATTAGTCAATTTCCAGGGTAACAGTCCACAGATTGATGTTCTTTCTTACCCTCAAGTAAAAAAATCTCCCATTCTGGTCAGCCTGGGGGTCTCCGTATTTTATGTAGTTCTATTATTCTTGAAGAATAGAGACCTCTCTGAGAAATATGTTTGCTTGTTTTACTTAACTTTTATATTGTTTTTATAAAACTATCATGAAGTTCCTTCTCTTGCCTTAAGAAGGCTCCTGTGAAGAGTACACACACACACACACACACACACACACACACACACACACACACACACTGTTGTGTGTATGTTGTAGGGTAAGGTATGTTCTGAAATGATGATATAAGAATATGAATAGAAGCTGGGTGCTGATGGCACACACTTGTAATCCCAGCTCAAGAAGTAGGGATAGGTAAATCTGTGAGTTCAAGAACAGCCTGGTCTGCAAAGCAAGTTCCAGGATGGCCAGAGCTATTACACAGAGAAACCCTGTCTTGAAAAAACAAAACAAAACAAAACAAAACAAAACAAAACAACAACAACAAAAGAGTATGAGTGAAGACCCTCTTCAGAGACACTTGATTTTGCCACAAACTCAATAAAGTTAATGCTATTTTGTCAATCCAATAGACTTTGGGGGTTTGGGGTTAAAGGGAAGCATGGCCATTCTAATCTATAATCAATCGAGATTAGCATAAAACACAATGAACAGAAGAAATGAGAACACGCACAGATACACACTCGGGTTCATGTTGGTGGTCCACAGCATTAAGGTAATGGTTCCAACAGTAAAATAACAACAAAGACCAGTTATTTGCTGACCTCCATTAAAGCAGGACAGGGAGAGGGAGGCTGGGGAATCAAATTAATCAGGCACAAATTAAGTTCACAAGTGGGTGGGGCCAAGTGTCTCTAGCATAACTCTTAAGGATTGGTCACCCACTGCACCCTGCAGAGCAGCTGGGCCTGGCAAAGAGGTAAAAGGGAATTCTGAGGGAGACTATGGACACAATAACTCTTCTAATTAAAAAAAAAAGCCAAAAGAATCAAAACAGGATGAAAAGAAGAATGATACAGAAAAGAGAAAAAAAGAAGTCACAGATGAGGAGAAAGCTGAGGAGGAGAAGCTAGGAGCCAAGAGATCAAGAATAGGTCAAGTTGGTCTGAGCAAGATCTGCAGCTCTGGCCTCTCCCCAAGTCCCTCGCTTCTCCTGAGTCTCTCAGTTTTTATATTTTCCCTTCCTTGGTGTATTTATATAAAATATATTGAATATAATGTCCCCAGGGACTAGATAGGAACCAGAGACCAGTGCCCAGGGCAGTGGTGCTGGGGGAACTCTTCCCACAGCTACCTTGTCCATCTTGTCCCAGGTCTGGGTTTCAAACTCAGTAGGTCATAGTGGAAAGAAAATGACTGGAAGACAAGATCCCGAAATGCCAAGTGCCTGCTTAGGAGCTCTGCTAAGATGTCCTTATTAAGCTTTCTGGAGGGGTAACTGGGCCTTCTGGGACCCCTTATTTTCAGGCTTAGTTAATGTCAGCCATTTTAGATCAGTTCTGTTTATACCTTCCCACTGGTCTCAAGCAAGCAGGAAAAACCTCCCATTGCCCTGTCTTCCCCCAACTCTGCAGGTTAAGATTGCTGGCACAGCTTCCTTTCTGAGATATTTTTATTTTTTGAGGTGTTGTAATAAAACAGAAGTCAAGTTTTTAATCATTATGGAAGGTCCTAAGTAAGAAGGACACTGATGACTTCACACAGACGCTGTCCTGCTTTGGGCTCGGGCTTAGTTCAAGCCAGTGAACCAGGGGACAGGAGAGAAAGCTATTTCCATCTGCTGCCAAGTCCACAACATTCCTTTCCAGAAACTTCCACAGAGCTGGTGAGCTTCCAGTAGTAAACACAGAGGTTTGGTTGCCCTGGATTTATGGGAAGGCTGGTTACTCCACTTTGGAAGAAAAAAGAGAGCTTTTATAGATTAATTATATTTATTTTTTCACTACAAAACTCCCATTTATTCTTTACAAAGCCTTATAAGAATGAAATAATTTCCTAGTATGTATTGTGTGAAGTTGATAAAGTCGTAATTTCTCCTAATGAGCAAATTGTACTTATTTTATATTACACATGCTATGGGCAAATTAAAATGAATTGAGTACAGAATGGAGTCAAACAAAGCAATATCCTGTTTTGAAAAAAAAGAATGTATAATTGTGCACTAAATAATCAAAAAAGTTAAATATGTAGCTTCTGTCAATAGAATTGAATGCTGGGATTACTAAGAATAAAAATCCTTATTTGTACTTCTTGTAGACCTAAATCAAATGAACATTACATTTCTTCCTGCCTTGTTATATTTAAATCCCTTTGAAATATCAGGATTTGTGAGGAAAACATAGGTGCAGTTTTTGAGTGATAATAGGAAGGATGAGCTATAGCAGTCTTCTGGAACCCAGAAGGACGAGGAAAGAAATCTTCACTCTGGTCTAGAAAGAAATTCCAAGCCAATATAAACATTCACTTGCAGATACAACATTGAAGCAAGCAAGCAGAAAGAGAGTAGAGAAACCAGATGAGACTAGGGCGAAGGCAATCAGCCATGAGATGAGGTTACACACATAAACCTCTATACGAAGATGTAACCAGTCAATATGCATAATTGTTGAGCTCAGTCCCAATGAACACATCTCCAAAACACTCCCACACCCAAGGCTCAGACAACACTGCAGAAGAGGAAGCAGAAAGATTTTAATTGCCAGATGAACAGGGAGTTTGCTGTGAGATTGTGTTTCCTAGCAACATCAGAAGCTACACCCATAAAGTGTCACCAACATGACTGTCCAAACATGAGCTGAGCCAATGGCCACCAATGGACATGTCAAATTGGGTAGGAAAAAGCCCCTGAGGCCTCAATTCTTCACCAGGAACTATAGGTAACTGAGCAAGGCTAGGAGCAGGAGAGGTGGTCCTCCCCAGGGAAGAGCAACTAATCGGTTTTCCAGTGCTTAACAGTCAGCCTGGAGAACATGCATACAAGTAACATTAGATGGATTCAACAGGTTATATTTAGGAGTATACACATACAGACTATATATATATACACCACATATATGTATATGCTATATGTATATATTTATGTATATACTATATATGTATATTTATGCATGCAATAACCATCGATGAAGAAAGAGACTATGAAATTGAAGGAGAGTGGGGAAAGGTATACAGGAGGGTTTAGAGGGAGGAAAGGGAATGGAGAAACATAATTAAAATAACAATTTCAAAGATAAACAAACAAAAAAGATAAAGTTACATGGTATTGTATTTCTAAAATTGTGTGACATCACTGGTACAATGCCAGTCATGTAAACATTCAGTTGAATATCGCTTTGTTGTTGATAATAACCCACTTTCATCAGAAGATTTATATATAGTAAGTTAGAGAGGAAGTCTCTAGATTCAGTGATATCCACTGAGTATCCACTGTCACGCTGCCTAAAGCCAAGGACAGTTCCGTTCCATTCTACCATAAGCTGTCATCCTTGCCATCTTCAGCAGGAAGTGTGCATTCTGTCAGATGACATCACAGTTTTATTTTGATTCACAGTTTTGAGGTTTCCAGTTCATAACTGGTTCGCCCCATTGTTTTGGGCCTATGAGTGGGTGAATGGGGTACCCATCATGAATGGATATAAGCAGGAAGAAATCCAGTGGCCCTATGATAAGAAGCATAAAGTAAAGGAATGACTAGAGTCTCACTGTTCCCCTTAGGGAGATACCTCTGATGGCTAAGGGCCTCCATCTTGGCCCCGCCTCCCCATGGTGTCATCTTGGGACCAGATCTTTAATACAGGACATTTAAGATTGAACTGTAACACCCAAACCACACTAAGAGCAATGGCTGTACTTAGTAACAGAGATGGTAAAAACTGTGGCCACCTCTTTCAATGTTTCCATGGTCCAAAGGCTCCCCCTTTACTAGCTTCTTTAATCTTCACATGCCAATGAAGTAGCAATGGGCGAATAGGCTGCAGGACTAAAGGTAATCACTGCAGATTCACAGCCAGCAAGTCCACTACCCCAGGCTTCTGCGCATTCACATGCTCTCTTCATCTTGCTTGAGCTCTCTTCCTCATCCCCCTTGTGTACTTCAAACGTTAGCTTGGACATCACAGGCTTTGAGACACCCCTTCAGGCCCCTTCCGTTCTTTCTTCCTGCGAATTGGCTACTTCCCTTATAAACTATAGTTTAGACAGGTCCATGGCCCCATTCTTCTCAAGGAGTAACAATGCACCAGAGATAGACTTTCAGAATAATCTTTAGAAAGAGCACTCCTGTGTGTAAGAGCACTATAACGTTCCAAGGAGTGATTGTCCAGGAACAAGTATCCCGGATGCAGAGAGCTGCCCACCTCCATCACTAGATAAGTGTTCTCGAGGGAGTGCATATTGAGGACACACATTATGGTGGCTCAGAGCTTTAGGTCTGGTTTCAACTGGGAATTGCAATTCTACTCAGTGTCCTGGTAAGGTGTACCAGAGGATGTCACTCTATTCCTGAGTGCTTGCCTAGGGATTTTTTTCACCTTCATATTATTATACATAAATATTTCCTAATCAGATTCTTAAAGCCTAATGACAGTTTTATAATTATAATACATGTAAATTATAGTTATGAATGTTATCACTTCATAGCATTCTTAATAAAACTTTTTAACAGTATATCTTTAACACACATCTTATAGAGAGTCATAGTTTATTTGTACAAATGTTAACCCAATGATTTACCAAGTGCTATACCAGGTACTGGGAATATAAATAGAGAAAAAAAGATACAGATCTCTCTTTAAGGACCCCACAGTCTCCCTGGGAGGGAGGGAAGGCATTGTAGTTACATAATCACTGTGATTCAGTGGACCAAAGTATTTTTTTTTATCATTGTGGTATTTTTACCCATCATAATCATTTTTAATTAATTCATCTGAAAAGAAATTTTAAAAGAAAACCTCTTTATAATCTTTTATTTGAAATAATATCAAATTATTATTCTTTTCTAGTAATTAAGAGGGAAGGCAATCTGTGGTGGTATTGTGTTCCCCAAAATATTATGCACCCTAATAAACTTATCTGGGGTCAGAGAACAGAACAGCCACTAGAAATATAGGCCAGAAAATGGTGGCACACACGTCTTTAATCCTAGCATTCCAGAGGTGGAGATCCATCTGGATCTCTGTGAGTTCAAAGCCACACTGGAAACAACCAGGCATGGTAACAAGAGCCTTTAATCCCAGGGAGTGATGTCAGAAAGCAGAAAGGTATATAAAGCATGGAAACCACGAACTAGTGCTGATTAAGCTTTTAGGTTTTTGAGCAACAGTTCAGCTGAGATTCATTCTGGATGAGGACACAGAGGCTTCCAGTCTGAGGAAAGAGGATCAGCTGAGGAATTGGCAAGGTGAGGTAGCTGTGGCTTGTTCTGCTTCTCTGATCTTCCAGCATTTACCCAATACCCAGCTCCAGGTTTGTTTTAGTTAATAAGTCCTTCTAACAATTCATGCTACAGCAATCAGTTAAGAGAGTCACTTTATATTTTAGCCCTGGCAGAGGCTATACAAATCAGGTAGGCCTTACTAATTTTCACAGTAACTGCTTAGAAACTGAATTATTTGTGTAAAGTTATCATCTGTCAGTCTCTGCTTTGTTAAAAGATTAGCAGCCAGAAATGCATCTTAACTGCCAGGACAGATTATACAATGTAAAGATACACCCAGAGAGAGTCAGAGATTTCCACCAATCACATTGCATCATGGAAACTCCAGGCTTGTGTTCAATACTGCCATCAAATACCAATATGGGAGTTCAGTCAGGCCATATACTAGAATAGTCAGTATAAGCTAGTGAAGTTTCAGAGCTCAAAAGTCTAATGCAGAAGGAATTTAGCAGATAGTGTCAATATAAGAAGAAGAAACATAAGCTCTTGGATCCAAGGAAGGGAACGACCTGGCAAATACATGAACAGTATCAGGAAGCTAAATCCTTAAGAAGCTGTACCAAGACCAAAATAAATATTAACCTAATGTTTAATTGGAATTCACTGAAACTTTCCAAACTGGATGAAATGATAAAAAGTCCAAAGACTCATAACTTGTCTAGCCACTAAGCTAAACAGCAGCACAGGGGAAAAAAATTAGCCTAAACCTCAGCAAACAGAGTGGAATAATGAATGTTTTAATCCAGCCAAGAGTGCATACTTTATTTCTGAGAATCGACTCTAGACTTTTCTGATGGATGGGAAATTTAATATGCTAAGATACAGTAAAAGGTAAGGGTTGGTACTCAACAGAATTTATTCAGGTAATGCATTTTCTCACTTTTAAAAGGGTCATCAGCCACAGAGTTAAAGATGCAGGACTTTGCTCCAGATGCAGCCCAACTCTCTGATGCTCCCTGAAAGGCTGCTGGGAAGGACAAGCCAACATCAAAACAACAAAGTCATCAAAGGAAGTGAAATTGGCAAAATGAGCCCTGGAACAGATGAGAGGGTCAGGGCAACTTGACGGAGGAGATCCAGGGCGGTCCTGGGGGTAGAGGGCGATTGTAGAGACTGATGCTGCACATTGGTGGGAAAAAGCAGGTGGTGGGCAGGACAGAAAAAGGAAGCAAGGTGGAGAATGTGCATTTATGCTTTGCTTTGTTTCAATAAATAGGAGGGAAGGGAAGTCGGGTCACTACAGAAACAGGACCAAGTGAGGCTGATGGGACACAGGATGATATCCCATGGTGGTCTCCACAGGTAGAGAGCACTGTTTGGGCTCTCCAATCTCTAGTCAGCACACAGCTGACTGCACTACCCCTCATTGAGATCTCCTGTATTCTGCCAATAATCTGACTAACCGTAACAATAGTATTTCTATATCTATTTACATTTGAATTCTTTGTCTCCTGGGGTGAAGGTCATACCACTTGTCTCCTTCACTCTTTCATTATAATAACTTGCAGAGTTGAAGCAAGATGTGCTGATAGTTCTGGCAACGAACAAATAAAAAATGGTCATATCATGATGCTTACAAATAAAAATGAGATTGAGCATAGAGATTAGTGGTAGAATGCTTGTCTAGCGTGTGTGAAGTCCTAAGTCAATCGCTAGTCCTATCAGAAGAGTAAATAAATAGTAAATGTAAATCAAATAAAACAAAAGGATGTCATTAATTGTACAGTCTTTACTGTCAGACACCCCTAAATACATCTCAGGGTGGACTTGGGTGTTCCCCTTTCGTTTCTTTCTCTTTTGTAAATCTCTCTAAAAACTCATTGCCAGTAAGACAAAAAACAAAAATAAAAACAAACCAAAGCCTTAATTACACATTATTCTTTTGGCCTTTATTTTGTTTTATTTCTTGTTTGAGCCAGAGCCTCTCTATGTAGCTTAAGTTCACATCAAGCTTGCTCTCCTCCTCCTCCTCCTCCTCCTCCTCCTCCTCCTCCTCCTCCTCCTCCTCCTCCAAGGTTGGGGTTGCAGGTGTGCACTACAGCTAGCTTGATAACTATGTTATTAGTAATTTCAAAATAAGATTAACTTTTTTCCCATTATTTTTATCAGGATGATTTGCAGTTATAGTTTTGGGAAATTTTAATAATTAAAATTTAGAGATACTGTTACTTTTTAAAACATTTCCTACATTTTCTGGTTTAAGTGAGAAGTGTGAGGGTTGGCCTCGACTGTTGATTCGATTGACCTGAGAAACATCCAGGAGATTATTAAAGCACATCCCTGGCCATTTTAAAGAAGGAAGTTTCTCGAGACAACTAGATCACCAGCGAGCGCTCTGACTCAAGGGAAAGGTTACCCCTTTGAAGGATTGATAGAATCCTGGTGAAGTGGTGAGAGGCAGAGGTGGGGTCTGGCTGGAGAAAGTAGGTCACTGGGCAGGTGATGGGTGTGTTCACTTGGCACCGGCCCACCCTATATTCCTTCCCTTGCTTCCTTGCTAGCATGAGATGGACAGCTTCCCTCCCTGTTCAGAAGGAAGACCTTTGAAACTGTAAACAAAAATAAACCTCCCCTCTCTTCACTTGTACCTACTTGGTATTTTGTCAGAGTGATGAGGTAAGTAACTGATTCAAGGATGCAATTCTTTCAAGACCACCTCAGAAGGTACCAAACTCATTCACAGTACACCCTCCCGTATATGAATAATATCAGAAATTGTAGCACCAGGTGGAACTCTGTTCTTACCATCTTGTAAAGTCTATGTCAGCTTCTGTGTTTAGCCTCAGCTGGTACTCAAGTCTGCTCAGTTTGGGCATCCTCCAGAGGAAGGGACTGGCCTTACATCTCTACAAGTCTGGAATAAACATCCTTTCTCTCCTTCCAGTATCTCAGCTCTCATCGCAGCTAGCAGACACCTCAGTTCCTTCCTGTGCTCTCTACTCTGCAGAGCCAGTTGGCTAGACCTACTGTAACAGCTTGTCAGTCTCATACGTCCTTTCCACCGCCCTCCACCTAGCATCGCGTTTCTCCATGCTTCAACCACACACTCTTTGTTTGAGACAGGCTTCTCTGTGTATCCTTGGCTGTCCTGGAACTCACTCTGTAGACCAGGCTGGCTTCAGGATCTGCCTGCTTCTGCCTCGTAGTGCTGGGACTAAAGGAGTGCAGCACCATGGCCCAGCTCAACCACCCACTGTTTTTTATTGTCTCTTTTCTTTAGACCCTAACATATTCAAGTTTCTAAAACAGTGTAATGACTGCATTCTTCTATGGTCCAACTGTCCCCACTAAGTTTTCATGCCACACAAAACTGAGTTTAGACTTAGTGTCCCCAATTATTTGACCCCAAATACATCAGCCAAGTCATTTATCCCTTTCATACCTGGTCTATAAAATGGGGTACTATCAACTCAGAAATTCATGGTGAAAATTTAATGGACTAATAATGCATTTAAAACATTTAGCGCAATGCAGTATCAGCTCAAGAAATGTTGATGTGGGCTGCCCATGCAAATTCACCTTTCGTGTATCACAAAAATTCCTTAAAATGAAATGGCTAGCCATCACCTAATAAAATAAAAGTGCACATCAAGTACAGTTACTTTCTAGACTCTGCCTCCCTTGTCTATGTCCTCTCTGGACCCTTACTTTCTAGCCTCTGGATAAAAATGTCTGCCTATGCGTGTGTTGACTCAGCTGCCTGGAATGCAGCCTGGCCCTCTGTTTATGAGGAAAACCACTCCAACAAAGTTTCTGCTTCACAGCAAAGTCTTCCCTGACAGCGGTTTAATGATGGAACTTGGTGTGGTCAGGGATGGGGCTGGGGATGGATGTGTAATGTGTTTTAATCTCAGCTCCCTTCAAGCTGTCCTCATTCTGCTAGAATGCCAGGTCTGGGCTTAAGCTCCACCCCACACCCTCCCTTCTTTGTACATCTGCACAGGATTTGTTTTTTGGTAGAGATTTCTATTGGTATGTATCTCTTGTAAATCAGTTACTCACAGTTCCCGTCTTTCCAGAAGCTTCCAATGTGCTCAGCATCCCTGTCACTGCTAGGCCTCTCATTTTATAGTAAATGCTTTTCCCTGTGTCTTCAGCCTTCCAGTTGGTAGCTCTCTAGTGCCTGCCTCAGTGGAGTCCCAGACTGATGTAAGACTTTCCTTCCCATCTTAGCTAAGAAGCTGACTGTTGTCAAATAGCAGCTGCTTGTGACTGTGTGTGCTCTTCCCAAACACTGAGTGGAAAGGCTTCCTCCTTGCTCTCTGTGACTGCCTTACTGCCTCTCAGCTCCAGGGAAAATCCTGCTTCTTTTAAGGCAGCCACCCACCTCTAGCATTTTTTGCCTTTGTGACCTCTCACCCCCATCACTGAAGACTTAGCCACTGTAAACATGGCCTCCCTTTCTGCCCTGCTCTACTCATTGTTCTGACCCATTCCAAAGCCACAGCGTCACAGCGCCTCTGCCTTCTGTTTATGTTCTCCGAATTTTCAGATGAATTCCACCTCCACTAGATTTCAGCTATGGAAAAGCGCATCCTTACTGACTTCTTAAAACTCACTTGGAGCCAAGGGGTCCATGAAATACTAAATCCACACACCCTACTTCCCAACTGTGATCTCTCGCTATGGTCCTTCCCAGTTGCTTCCTTCATACCCATTCTTTGATCTTCCCTGGGTTCCAGCTCCTCATTCCCTTTCCTTTCCCTGTCTGTTTTTATTTCCTCTCTGCATGAACTTTTAACACCAAATGCCTTCTTGCTCCCGTCTCTGAGTTTTATGATCTAGTTTACTTCCAGCACATTCTGGCCCAGGTCCAGCCCAGAACCTTCTCCCTCCCTTGTCTATGTCTGAATGTGTACTGCTGACTTCTGATGGGGAGAATCTGCTTTGAAGATAGACCCATGACATTACTGTTCTCTGACCACAAATGGTCTGCCACCTTGCCCAGAACCTCTTGTGTTTGGTTCACACTGAGTCTCATCCGTTGTTAAGAAAACAGTCATTATCAGTGTTCGCTTTCTCCACTCATTCAACCAGTGGATTGTGCTTATCTCAACCTGTACTTCCTGTCCCTCTATTATGACAGAATAGATGTCATGGCTCGAATTTAAAATTCATTGCCCTGCCATTACTGGGTATACCGTCTATGCTGACATGTTCACTATGCTTTCCTCCAGCTTGTATTTACAGATTTTGTTTCTTTCTTTCCCAGCTGGTCTACAAGAGTAACATCAAGAAGCATCTTATACTCTTTAAACATCTACAAAAGCAACAACAGTAACAAAAACTAACCATTGTGGTGCAGTTCTGTAATCCCAGTCCTAGGGAGGCGCAGGCAGGAAACTCAGGAGTTCAAGGCTAGCCTGCTGTATAGCAATTATGAGGCCATCGTGGGCTATGAGAGACTCCTTCTTAAAATAAAATAGTTAAGCCGGGCAGTGGTGGCGCACGCCTTTAATCCCAGCACTCAGGAGACAGAGGCAGGTGGATCTTTGTGAGTTTGAGGCCAGCCTGGGTCTACAGAGCAAGAGCCAGGAAAGGAGCAAAGCTACACAGAGAAACCCTGTCTCAAAAAACCAATAAATAAGTAAGTAAGTAAATAAATAAATAAATAAATAAATATTCAAAAGAAATAAAAGAAAGATCCTTGGTTTTCCAGTTCCTTCTCACTTTGCACTCACTCTTTGCCCTATCACTCTTTGTGATTTGTGCACCCTTAACACACTCCAAAGAAATCACATTTTCCCTGGGCACTGATGGCTTATGGGTTGATAGGTACAGCAGGCACTTTACAGTTCTGAATACTTGTCATTGTTTTTCTCTCTTTTATTTTATTTAAATGTTGTTGGAAAAGACTTCAAACATGGCCAACATATATTGATAAATGGACTAGAGACTTCACTCAGCTTCAATAATTACCTACACATGTCCAATCTTGTTTATCTGGATTCACAAGCTCTACCTTGACCAAATGGCTTATTTTGAACCACTGGCATCAGTAAGTTTTCTGCATTTGATCTTAACTAAAAGGTTGAGATGCAAATGATGTATTTTATATACATATTCTGACATGCATCCCTAAAATATAAAGCCATGTAAATTATTTAATATCACTATCATATCTAAAAATTAATGAGTGCCACTAAGTAGTATTCATGTTTTTTGACATCTTTTTAACCTTTTAAACAAGATCTGTGTAAGAGCCCTATTTTGAGATTATTTGAAAATCCTCAAATTTGGTTTTGTTCTGTTTTGTTTTAGTATACTATTTCTACTTACATTTGGTTTTTGTTTGTTTGCTTTTTTGAGCTTTGTTATAGAAATGAAATTCACTGTCCTATCAATTTTCCCACAGCCCCAGCAGGACTAGCTACATATCTGTGGTGTTATTTAACTCATGGTGTCTGTCTCCTTTTGCATTGAATCTCACAGAGCTGAAGATTGGTAAGATTCAGGACTGATTTTGTGTACAAGCCCTCTATAAAAGTGACATACCTACTATCCTAATCACAGATTCTTTCCAATTTTCTCAGTATTATCAGCCATAATCACTGCTGCAATCATTAGGAGTTATAAAATGATAAAATTCAAAATTGTTTCATACTTCCGTATAGTCTGGAATATAGCAATACAGAAAAACTGTCATCAACCATTTAGTAACCTGGAGCACAAATCTTGTTGGAAAGGTAGGATACATGTTTCATTCATTCTCCTACTCACCAAATTTCAAAACAATGAGCTTACTTGTCTATTCTTTTCCAAAAGTGACCAATAAAGATTTTATGTTGGTTTATTTTCTCCAATTCATTATACATTCTTAAAATATTTTGGCCAGAAAATTTTACTCAGCATGGCCTCTAATCTTTTGACAAAAACACTGTAGTTGGGAACACAAAATTATTTTGCATCCTGCTTCAGAGTAAGAATCAGAAAAGCCGGGCTGGGTCCCTGGTTTCTAAAGGCCCTTGCGCATAGGGATTACACTTTGAGATGAGAAAGGTCTTTGCCATAGGGGTGGTCACAGGTTCTAGGTCTTTCTTGAATATAGAACAATGAATACATATTTTTATTCTGAAAGATAATACCCCAAATTCTTACAGGTACTTCTCAATCAGGAGTACTAGAGAACGTTGCTTCATCTCATGCCTCTGTAGCTCCCATCAACCCTTCTATTACATCTCAGTTCTCAATGACAGCAAGACAGTGATTTGTGGGTTTTTGGGTTTTTTGTTTGTTTGGTTTGTTTTGTATTTCGAGACAGGGTTTCTCTGAGTAGCTTTGCTCCTTTCATGGCACTCACTTTGTAGACCAGGCTGGCCTTGAACTCACAGAGATCCACCTAGCTCTGCCTCCTGAGTGCTGGGATTAAAGGCGTGTGCCACCATCGCTTGGCGTTTTTTATTTTTTTTACATGTAGACCTGACAATCACAACAGTGGTGGCCAATACCCACCAGTCACATTAGTACTGCTACTGCTTTAAGGCTATTTCTTTCCTTCTCTCTCTCTCTCTTTCTCTCTCTCTTTCTCTCTCTCTTTCTCTCTCTCTCTCTCTCTTTCTTTCTTTCTTTCTTTCTTTCCTTCTGTCTCTCTCTCTTTCTTTCTTTCTTTTTATTTTTCCCCTTGAAATATACTCCTTTATGAATGTAAGTTTGGGGGGTTAAATCTACTTCAAACCATTTCTCAGTATAGGGATTTTTTGACATCACTTTGATGCATACTAAAGTGATTCATATCATGGTCTTTTAAAAATTTTTCTTAGGAATCAATTTTTAAGTCTTATTTTTTTAATTAAGGAAATACTTTAATGACTCCAATATCAAATCTACAAAGTAGAGTATATTTAAAGAAGTGTGGTTATTGTTTTTGTTAAGTAGATAATGTGTATAGATCATTCTTCCAAGTTTCAAAAATATGTAAAGGGATAGAAGAAATGATGAAGTATTATTCACACACTTTTCCACCTAACTCTTCTAATTTAGATATTCGTTCTCATCAAATCAGAACAGTGTGGAGAAGTCTTCCTACTTTTCTAAGTTTCTTCCCACAGTGGATTCATACAGACCTCTGGGCTTTTTCAGCCTTTTGCTCTTTGGCTGGTGTTTCAATGACTGCTCTTCAGCCGACATCCTATCTTACTTGGCTAGTGTATCTTCAGCTCACATTCCCTATGAGAATGGCTCGTTGGTGTCTGCAGTATCTTTAGGTCTTTCCAAACTACTCCCCACGATTTTGTCCCATTTTCACATTTCCAGAAGCAGTGGATAAGAATGGCTGGCTGCTTCCAGGTATGAAATTGTTAGATTCTTCTCACCTGATATTTGGAAACAGATTTTTGAGTGTGAACTTCATTCAAGTTTCTTTTAGAAATGAGGCTGTGGATATTTCCAGACAATGAAGGGCAACTTCTGTCATCCAAGCATTACTGTCTCCCTGAAGACCCAGGAACACACACAAACCCCACTTCCCTTCCATTCCCTTACTCGCTTCCAGCTCCTTCTCCGGCACCTACCTTTTCTTGCCTACCTTCAAACACTCTCCACTGAGTCTCCATGTTTCTTTTCAGATCCTCTCCTGCGACTATGATTGCCATTGCTATTCTGACTGCTACTAGATGTGTTCTCCTCCTCCTCCTTCTGTTCTTCACAGCAAATGGCTTGCTGAAGGCCCTCCACTGCATCTCCCAGGTACCTTAAGCTCAGTTTGTATACAGCCCTTCCCCAACATGCTTCACTTCATGCAGTGAAAGCTACCACAGGTCACTAGGTTCTTTGTGTGGGGACTTGTCTGTGTGGATGTGTGCATGTCTGTGTGCAAGTGTGTTTACTCTTGTGTGTACTTGTGTGAAGGCAGAGGTTGATGCTGGGTGTTAGAAAAACATTCTCTGCCTTAATATTTTGATAGAAGGTCCCCTGTTGAACCCAGAGCTTCCCATTTTGGGTAGATGGGCACGTCAGTAGACTCTGACTTACATCCTTCCCATCACATCTACAATCACCCATTTCTGTGGTTCTTATCCCTTTAGTGTTCTGTAGTCATTGTTCTTCCTTGTGTGCTGTTTCCCATCCATCCACTCCTCTGCATTTTCTAGGCCACTGTACCTTTCTTTCTGGTGGGCTTCGATTCATTTTTTTTGCTTTTTTTTTTTTTTTTTTAAAGCTGAGGATCAAATCCAGGGCCTTGCGCTTGCTAGGCAAGCACTCTACCACTGAGCTAAATCCCCAACCTCGATTCTTTTTTTAAAGAACATCATTGTTTTCCCCAGACAGAGTTTCTCTGTGAGCGATGGTGTCCTGGAACTCACTCTGTAGACCAGGCTGGCCTTGAGCTCAGAGACCCGCAGGCCTCTGCCTTCAGAGTACTGAAATCAAAGGTGTGGGACACTACTGCCCAGCTTGATTTTATGTTTTTTTCTGTCACAGCACAAATGGCACTTAAAGCATAAGTAACACAGGGCCATATTCCAGTTTCCCCAGAGGCTCAAGAAACCAAAATAGACAAAAACCAAACAATCAAATAATGAGACAAACCACACAAACATTTCCCCCATAGCTATGAATGTGTGTAGGTTACATGTGTAACTGTTACAGATCCCAGATATTAACAGCAAGATTTGTGTGGGTTAACATTAGCACCATTAGAAAAGGAGGACTTGGATTTATCATTATTTGAGTCATTTGTACTCCCCCCCCCACAAATCACCTGTTCTTCAACTATAACTTAAATATTCACAGTAAGTGTGGACTGTGAAAAGACCCTAAGGCCTTAATTAGCTCCTAGACAGATGGCATTCCCCAGTAGGTATTCTGAATCTCAAGCCAGGTATAGTTATTCTCTGCAGCTCCCCCAGGTGGGAAACATCCTCTTCCCCTGTGGATTACCAGGCAGTTTCTATCAAGGCATCCTTACCTTTGTGGTCCACAGTTTGACAGTCCAGTCAAATGACGATGTGACAAACAGATGAGAAAAGTCGATGGGACCCACTGCCATGTGGCAGTTAATTCCTGTCACTGGCCCTTGGTGACCTTCAAAGACCTCACCAATGCCTGCTTTGCTGCAGAGAGAAAACATGCAGCATGTCAGTGATCTTCGCAAAGCAAGGATTAATTAAATAAAACGGTGTTCATCTGTGTTAGAACAACCACACATGACCAAGAATGAAACCATTTTCACAGCAATTTTGAGAGGAAGACATCGATGATTAAGAAATCTTAAGAATTTAGTAAGAAAATGTTTATCACTTATCTATTTCCAGTGGCCTTACAGATTTTGTTATTTTGGGGAAGCTGTTAGAGCGAAACAAGTGCGCTTGAACCTCAGGAGTTTTCTTATTTATGACGCAACAAACTCCTGAGATACTCAGGCCCTGTTTGAGTACCCTCTAAGTTTATTGGCTATAAAATTCAATTATCCTTTGAAGAAATAGTTATTTATTCCTCAAAGGAAATGTCTTAAATTGAGTTGACACATCTAAAAAAAAAAGTAACAACTGATTAAAACCTTTGTTACTTCAAAATAACATGGTATCAATATAATACAGAAAAATGATATTTTCATTTCATTGGTAAAGGAAGCAAAATTAGAGATTCATTTTGTAAATTATATAAGGGAAGCTATCTTACATTTCTTGATGTAATGTTTATTGTGCAGTAAATTTTCTATAAATATTTGTTGAATTAGATAACAAAGGAAAAGAGAAAACCTATGCTCCTTAAAAAGAGTATATTTGAGAAATAGGGTTGCATATTTTACAAGTAATTCTCTAACATGGATTATTTAACTGAGCTGGGATTATTTTCAGCTGTCTTTTATTACACAATAGTCTACATGCAGTCATATACACTTAGGAAATGCTTAGAAAATATACCCACAATATTATATTTAAAAAATCCATATGCATGAGGCTTTAAGTATGACAAACATGCAGGGATTGTAGAATCTCAATATTATGTCACTAAAAGTGAAAATGAATTCAGATTTTTTAAAAAACATTTTGGTTCAGAGTACCAATAAATGTCAATGTGCTGACTAAGATTTGGACTCACGAGCAAAGCACTAAGTATCTTCCATGTTACAAGCACTCAGAGATTATGCCTAGAGAAACTGCTGACAGTCCGTCCAACAGAGATCACCAAATGTGCTCTGATGAACAGGAGGAGCTGATCTTAGAAGTGGCCACTGGTGCGGCTCCACTTGTTCTTAGCAACATCCTGAAAGGATTTATAGTGTGCAAAGTGAGGACCTTGTTGAATTTGTGGACTTGGATTTGCACTTTATGTAAGGTGAAAACTAGAAATCCCCCACCTGTCTCCTGTAGCCCTAAACGACCCATTTCACGTTACTACAGAACCAGCACTTGCTACGTTTCTACTTTACCAAGATTTGCATTTTATAGTTCAGATGGATGGACCAATGTCAAACGCAAAGTCAAGCTTGTAGTCAAGATATTTGTGGTGTGAGTCAGAGACACATTCTTTTGAACAATAATGCATACTCTGGTCCTGTTCGCAATAGCCACAAAATAAAAATACCCACCATTTACAAGGTGATTCACTTACAAAGCATGGGAAAAAACCAGAATGTACACTCTAGCTCATAAACACCCAGACTAGACACACTGGGCTGTAGCTGGATTGGTGTAACTGAAAGGCTGACTTGTTGATTGAGTGCACACGGAGATGGAACTGTGGCCACATGTTTAGCTCATTGGATCTCTGTGTCACATACCAATACTGGCATATTTATGGGTGACGCAGGGTGACATTTGTGCACTTGTTAGTCCCACTGCCATCAGTTTCCTGACAACAAGAACCAGGTTTAAGTGACACCTGTCTGCTTAGAGCTTCCAGCAATACACTGTGCAGAGCACAGCACACGTTTGAGCAAATGAATACATTGACCAGATCTCTTTATGTTTGGTGTGTGCGTTTAGTCTGGTTTTAGTGCTATAGAGATGCTGGACATGGACCTGTGAGGCTGAATTTCCCAAGTCATCTTTCAATCCTGTGAGCAGGACAAACGCTGAAGCAGTAGCAACATCACAGCTTGTATTGTTAGAGTGGAGAATCTCACGTAGCTGAGCTTAAACAATTTGTGAGTCCGTGTTGAGTCTAACAAGTGCAAGAGATGAAAAATCAATTGGCCAAGAACTATGAAAGTGAAAGAAATTAAGCATCAGTGTGAATACAGAGATCCCTTTAAAAGATGTGAGGCCACCTGTCAAATCCAAGTGGCTGGAATCCACTTCATTCTGGGTGGTTTCAGAGGCATCTCCCAATGTCTGCTGAGAACTACACAGTTCTGTGGATATGTGTATATTTCACACTGCTTCAACCCTTTAGACTTGGAGGGAGGGTCTATTTTTGGGGGGGGGGGTTGAGACAGGGTTTCTCTGTGTAATAGTCCTGCCTATCCTGGAACTCACTTTGTAGACCAAGCTGGCTTTGAACTCACAGAGATCCTCCTGCCTCTGCCTCTGGAATGCTGGGATTAAAGGTGTGCACTACCACAACCTGGTCTTTCATTATTTAGATATTGTAATTTCTTTTTTTTAAAATTTAAAGTATTTAAAATTTCAATCCTTCACCTATTAACTATGTGCCAGGAAATCAAAGATGATGTGGAAATAGTTTAAGAGAAGTATGGCAGATGCACGACTGATTGAAACAAAATGTGGTGGATGCTATTGCAGATGTACGTAGAAGAATATACACAATAATCAGCATGGCTGGCGTTGGTTCCCTCCTGCTTAACCTACTTCAGTTGTCTTGATGGCTCTTAAGCAACTATTTACTTTTGTATCAGTCTTTACTCTCAACAAGGACAAAGGTACCTTGCATTTCATTATATTCTTATGATGGTATCTGATGCAGAGTAGATTCTTAGCAAATTCTCCTTGAAAGAATGAACTGACAGAACAAGGTGAAATTCCATAAGCTGTAATGGAGAAAGGTGCTGGTTTTTTTTTTTTTCTTTTTTATGTGTCTGTTCATTTTATTTTTGTTTCTTTGTTCAAGAGAGTCAGAAAGACTTCAATGTGGAACCATGCCTGGTTGTGTGTTAGATGCTAAGGGCTAAGGCAATGAAATCAGAAATGCTAGTCCAGATGGAAAACAAAGGAACTGACTCATGAAGGCACATAGAGATAGGCAATATTTTGGGGTCGTTAATCTCTGAGGGGTACGTGGTTGGAGCTTGATGGTGTGTGAAAAAAATGAGTCTGGCAAGGAACAGGGAGTGTGATAGGCTCTGTAAAGAAGTCAAACATATTTCTTCAAGACAATGTGAAGTGCCCAGAGGTTTGTAAGTCACCAGGGCCTCAGACAGATGTGTGCTTTAAGCTCATAGTTTTGAGGTCATGCATTGTGTTTCTTTAGAAATAACTGTCTTACAAAGCAAGGTGGTTATAATGTAGATGGCAAGAGTTTGGAAAATGAAGACCATGTCATCAGAAAGAAAACAGAAAAATCACCTTCCATGACGACAAGCTGTGTAGACGGTACCTTCTTCACTGCCAACCACGAAGTTGTTGACGTCTCCCGTCGGGAAAGCCATTCCCGTAACAGCGACAGGCTTGGACTTATTGTACACCAGCTCCATGCTCTCCTACCAAAACATAGTGTGGTTACATTTCCATCTGTCAACTCCTCACCATGCCAAAGATAGCATGGAAAAATCATTTGGCCAAATCGTCTGCTTGCTTTTCACACAGCACTACAGAAGACCCCCACAGTGCTGGAAGCCAGGCCCTCCTGCCCCTGACATCCAGGCTGCTCTGTGTCTCTGGTTTCAGGCCGGCTGGATTTCATCAGCATGTGCTGCTGCTTCCCCAGCTAGGCAGAGATGACAGGTGAGAATTCTGAAACTAATGGTGCAGAAACTAAAGATAATACCGTAATGATTATACTTGTCAGCTCCAGGCTTTAATAAAACACACAATACCCTTGTATTTACAAACATTTTCAAAATCAATTGTTCGTGAGAATACACGTGTATTAATATCAGATGTACGAAACACATTTGTCACAGAGGGGCTGTAGGTCCTCCAGGAACTGAGACCAGGAAATTGTCACTCCGGTCACAAAAGCCAGAATTCAACAGGAAGTAGACCCCACGAGGGGTAGCTGTTGGGTGGACAGGCTCACAAGGAAAGGTATTTAAATAAGTGCTTATGATAGCACATGAGACTTTATTATGATAAAACTATTTGTTAAGTTTAGACAGTATGTCAAAATCCATATGCATATGCTTCTGGGGACTGAAGAGATAGCTCAGTGGTCAAGAGCATTGACTGTTCTTCCAAAGGACATGGGTTCCAGTCCCAGCACCCATGTCAGGCAGCTCACAACTGCCTGTAACTCCAGTTCAAGGGGATCTGATGGCTCTGACCTCCATGGATACCTCCACACATGGAACACAGTCACACAGACACACATGACTTGAAATAAGTGTCTGAGAAAGACATTCTGCTAAATTAAGTTTAATGATAATGAAGAATAAGTACTAACAATGCCCTTGATTGTTGCTGGCTATTTATATTAAACAGCCGATTTTGTGCATCTGAAGCTTGGCACAAACAGTTTGTGGAGTTGTATGAGGGCTCGGATTTTCCTGTGCAAGCCAACCAAGCTGTTTTGGCTCCAGTGTCCATCAGCTGGAAATCCTTGCTGACAGGGGACAGTCACACCGCCCCTGAGGCCCCATGTAATACTGACCGTGCATGACATCCCCACATTGAGAGCACTCAGCATGCTGACTAAAGGGAGGCTGCCCTGACAGTGACATAGAAAATGGAACATCTGATGCTCTGCCCTGTCTCTAAAGTTAGTGCTAAGGAAGGAAATGATTGTTGGTCACTCACTGGGGGAGGAGGCTCAGGGAGGGAGAAGGGAACTGTGGGATGGCCTACTTATCCCTGCCCTCCATGGGGACAAGTGTATGAAATACTCCATCTCCATGCAGAGCCAGGCATCTGTAGGCATGTTAAGCATAATAAAAAACGGGCTTGGAGCTCCCACACCACTGCCTTAACCTAAACAAACCACGTTTAATCAGCAAAATGGGCAATTAAAAATTCTCAAATAGAGGGTTTGCTCTGATATCTGTTTATAATCTCCATGCTTTTAAAAGAAAACAACACATTGCTGAGAATTTTAATGCAAAACCATAAACTATCTGCACACAACTGCAGGCCCATATAAAGATGGGCAAAACCAGGAAGCTGAATTGTGACCTGTTTATTAGCACACTCCCCCCACCTCCCAAAGTTATGTGAAAAACTGAGCTTTAGTAGTCTCTACATCTGTAGAGACTTAAATGGAGTCTTCACAGTTTCCACATGTCCTTACATATTTTGAAGCTAGTTCTCTTCAAAAGTCGAGTGGGAGACATTCCAGAGCTGTCAATCCAGGGGAGGGGACAAGAATCTCAAGACTGAGAATATCTTCTGGAAATGTTCTATGACTTTTCTCCCATACCTGCCAAAGACTGTCCCAAAGAGCTTTCTGTGGTTTTAAGTTGGAGGAGCATGTTACAGCTCTTCACACAAAGACATGTGGGAAGCATGAGCATGTCTGCATTCATGCTTGCACACATGTGCATGTCACATGTGTGTGCTCTGAAAGTGGCACTCAGATGCCTGCCTCCAGCATTTTTCTCTCCTCCGGTCCTTTGTTTGGCTTCCGTTGCTGTGATCAGTCGTGGTTTGGAAACACTGGAACCTTTTCCTTTTCAACCTCTCCCTTATTGAGAAAGGAATGGCAGGAGCCATGCTCACAAACATTCCAGAGAGGAAAACAGGCGCTTGTCTAGGGTACAGAAACAAGCAATGGCTTGGCTTTCTGTTTTGCTCGGATAGTTTTCCTTCAAGGCCAGTCCTCAGAAAGGGTTGTGCTGCTGAGCTCCTACCTTATTTGCACTGCTTCCCAATGCTGTAGGCTGAGCACAATTCACACTCCAGGCAGCTTCTATAATCACTGTGCTTAAAAATGGGTTATTTCATTTTCATTTGAAACTGACCTAAGGATTAATGTATTACAGTAATGACATCATGGGTGGTAGAGGAAATAGGCTTTGGCTTCAAGGGCAGACTGCTGAAAGCAGACCTCTGATCCTTTAGGAGACATGTTCCTAAGCAGGCAGGTCTTTGAGCCATCATGCTGTAACGTGGAGGTTAAAACAGACGCACCTGTGGGGTTGAGAGCATGTCCAGGCTCCAGGAACACATTTTGCCATCGGTAGAGACAGTGATGAGGTTGTGAGCATTCTGGGTCCCGACAACATTGACACAGTACACAGGGTGCTGTAAAAACATCAACATGGAGAATCAGGTGCTGCAGCCGGGGGAAATGATTGCATCTGAGTGCCAAGCACATTACTCTGACAAGGGCTACAGAGTGACATCATTTGGCTGGCATAGGACCTTCCTGTCATTTGCCATTTGTGAGCCTATTTCTGTAAAAGTTCTGTAGCAAATACTAGTAGTGGAAACGTGTACAAAGCTTCACCTGTGAAGTTTGGTGCACTGCAATAGAATGGAAGAGTATGAGAAGAAATGAGCGTTGGTGGGCAGCAGCTAGCAGGGAGGGGAGTCTGGATTCCATGAGTAAGTCTACTACACAGCACAGCTTCTAAGCACAATGTGAATATGAAAGGAGACAGTCTTCAAAGGCATAGTCTTGGAAGGACCGTGTTACTAAATCTGGAGTTTAATGCATTCTAGCATCCTAGCCAGTGCCAAACATTTGGTAGCATTGCCTTTAAAAAGTGGTTAATATTCACTAGTTTAACTCGAGGAGGGATATATTGGTGGTGGACTTACTGTAATAATACACTTAGTGAGATAGAATTAGGGTTTTCTTGGATGTTATTTCAAAGTCTAAGATGAGAGGTTTATTTTTCAGAATACCAGTTGGAGTTGTATGGAGGCTTAAATTTGGTCCGAGCCTTGACAAAGGTCATTTATACATCCTGGGAATTAAGTGAGATGCACTAGCCATCTGTCAGGACTCTAGAAGCTTATCCTGTTCTGGAGAATTCTACACCGTAGGCTAAAACCATTTGCCCCTGCTCACTAAACACTAAATGGAAGGTGAGAATAAGCAGAACCTAGCAGCAATTTGGGTTAGATTTCAGGCATCTTAGCCACGAGTGGCCAAACCACAACTTACTTGATGTTTCTCTGTACAAACAACTGACAGCTGAAGCTGTACCCTTGATGAGTTAGTGTCCATAATACCTAGCCACAACTACAATGCAACCATCTTCAGTACTTGGAAACTGGTATTACAGAAAGGATGGTTATTATTATCATATAAACTCCCGGTCAGAAAGAGCAACAAGAACTGTTGAGTGTAGCCACTTGCCTGCCCCTTCCTAGAAGTCATCCAAACTCGGCTGCAACACCTTTCTTACAGGGCAGTGGGCGTCAGCGTCAACTGCTGAGGCTTTCCCCTCTAGTAGCAGTGGTAAAGAAAGCCCACTGAGCTACTCTCGAGTCAAAACAATATGACTATTTGAACATTTTTAAATTACTCTTTTATACCCCCCCCACTTTTAATCCCCAAATATTGCTTTAGGCTAGTTATCACTAAGTCCTTCAAATCTTCCTTGGCTACCTAGATCTCAACATTTTCTTCATTTCAAACATTTTTCTGTTGTATACAGTGTCTTTTCTCAGAGTCCCCTAAGGGTAAAGATCTGAGAACAATACAGGATATCTACTTACATTTTGACTATATAGTGTAGAAATATGTGTAGCAATGATTTCTCATTTTTAGTACACTGAAGTACAAGGCTTATTAACTCACTGTTAGAGTACACGTGTTTTTTGACCATGCTACCATCTTCTCCCCATGCTGATGGAGTGGCAGGAAGTTCCTGTATCTTTTTTATGCCATGCTCCTGCTGACACCTTCCCATGTATTGGCATTAGTGGATCCACCCAACAGTAAATACAGCAGACATTTGAGACTGAATGTGGCACAGCAGCCAACAGTCTTTCTCAGGTCTTTGGTATTTGGGAACCTAAATGCACTGTGTCATCAAACTTAAGTCATGAGCTATGTAGCAGGCCAAAGCCAGAGAAGAGATGAAATGGAAAAATAGATGTAACAGATGCACCTAAAACATCAGATTTAGTAAAACTGATGAATATGTGTGAAGGAATATTCAGAAAGCTGCTCTCTGGGTTTGATGATACTGATCTCAGAAGGCACTGCACTGAACTCCATTTTCTTTATGCCTCCAGTGAAAAGCACGGGTCATTGCTGTGAACTTGAAGGCTACCTGGAATTTTTAGCAAAAGTCAAATGGAACTTTGCTATTGATCACTGAGACTCAGCACATATCACCCAAACTATAATCAGTTCAGAAGCCTGAAGGTCAAGAAGAGTCATAGATCCAAAGGGCCATGCAGGAACACTTCTACTTAATGGAAAGAAAAAGGCGAAATCTCTAATTAATGGAAAGAAAAAGGCGAAATCTCTAATTAATGGAAAGAAAAGGCAAAAAGGTAACAGTATAGCCCCCTTTTTCCAATAGAAATGTCAGCTTGTTTTTATTTATTTTAGGAATAAACATGCTGTGTGGCAGAAGGATTTTGTTTTAATTATGATTTCCTGTTGCCCCAAATACATATGTGTGGTGGGTGTGAAGGGAAATTAACAAGCCCTCTGTGGAGAGACTTTTTTTTTTTTTTTTGTTTGATCCTGGCAGCAATCAGCCAGGCAACGGCGGAAGTTGAAAGACAAACACAAAACAAACTGTACACATTGAGCTAAGAATTAGACAAAACACAGCAAGAGAGAGAAGAAATGTGTTTGGGTTTTATTTTCTAACAGAAACAATGCCACTCAGTTTGACAATAACAACACTTCAGATGTGATGGCCACATTGTTCATTACTTGGAGAAGAATTAGTGAGTCTTCCAAAGAACACCTGAATTTGGAATGCCCCAAAAGCCTTTTGCTAAATCTTGTACAGTTGGATTTATCATTTTTGAAAAATTGGAAGCTTGTTCACAAATGCACCAGACATCCACAGAGAGCCAAGGAATGGTTTTGTGCTACTTCAGGGGACACCTGCACGGGGCTGGTCTTCTCTTGGGCCACAATTTTCTGTTATTAGTTTAGAGAAATAGGGTAGGCGAGATCAATTTCCCAAGATTCTCATGAACCATTTTTACCTGCATGTGTCTTTGGCCCCAATCAATCAAAATTAGGACTGACTTGGCATTTGCCATTTCCCATTGTCAAACTTAACAAGAATGGGAGAATTCCCCCACTTCTTGTCTTAGCTAGGCGGCTAGCCACCCATTTCCCAAGCCGGAATGGTTTTGCCGCCAGTAGATGAAACAATGCAGCAATCGCATTAAGGGAATTTGAAACAATGCTGGGGCTGTATCCTTGGGCATAATTTCAGCATTTCAGAGAAGGAACATCAGCTAGCCTGAATGTCAAGGTAGTGGCAATTGATGGAGACATGCTTGTCTTCTCGTCCCTCCTAACAATTGCTCTTCACACCTGTCATTCTCTTAAAGGAAATGACAGAGCAGTTGTCTTGTGAACACTATGCTGAACCTCTTCTACTAAATTATGGGTAATGGTTTTGAGATGTTGACTTTTAACCCTGGGGATTATACTGTCACTGTAGACTTCATGTTGAGACACTACACATTCCAGAATTTAAAGTCATAGTATCCTTTCAAATTGCAAATGGAAAAGAAATGTTGGCAAATGTTCCATATACCATCACTAGGCACGGTACTTACTCTCTATGATCTATTTGAAAATGTATGTTTGCATCTCAAAGTACCAATGTGGAAATGTTCTCTAGCTAGAAAATTACAGGAAACCCTCTTCACTGATGGCTGGAACATCAAAGGAGATCTTCCTATGTGCCAGACCTTGACGATTATTAAGATTACTAATACCTTTCTTGAAAGTCAGTGCTTTTTCTTATGTGGCCATGGCTGGCCTGGAGCTCAATATTTATATCAGGCTTGTCCAGGTCTCATAAAGATCTATTTGCCTGTGCCTCCCAAGTATAAGCCAATGCTTCTTTAGCCCACTTTTTCTTTCTTTTTTTGGAGATAGGTTCTTTCTCTGTAGTGCAGGCTGCCCTCAAAGTTGGAATTCTCCTGCCTTAGCTTCTAGGGTGCTGGGTTAGAGGCATGCAGCATCACACTTTATCTCCTGTTCACTAGGCCATATTGCTGTCAGGGAGGACTCAGCCCCTATAAAGCAGTCACTCCACACTCAGTCATACTGCTGTCCCATGAGCAGCCTCCTCTCTTAGGGCTTAGGTAGATGACAGGGGTGTGGTAGAAACTTGACTTACTGTATGTGCAGCAGCTGACAAGGGGGTCCGCTGGACAGGGGTCCTTCGATGACTGCGATTGTCCCAGAGGACTATCTGGCCTGAATAGGTGCCACCAACCACCAAATTAGGATGAAAACGGGCAAAGCAGACTGACATCACCGAGGACTGTGGGGGAGGAAAGACACATGGTGACTGCTCCTTGAATTGTCTCTGCATTCTGCCTGGATGGAAAATAGTTCACCAGACAAGTTCAACCCCTCCTGGAGGACATACAGCGATGTTAATTTGACTTGTGAAATACAGAGTAGGACATTTTGCACACTAACTCAGGATTTTTTTAGAGGTCTGCCAAATTTCCCTTGAAATCTGAAATTTGAAGTCTTGGCTATGTTGTCAAATAAGCATAAAACCTATCTTAAATACATCATTGTTTTGTGGTCCATGAAGTTTGCATTGTGGACATCTCCCATCTCCTGAATAAAATTGTGATAGAAACGATATCAACTCCCCACTGAGGCACCAACCAAGCAGTTCTTTACACCGAATGTGGCACAAAGGCAAAGTAATTCTAGCTTCAAGAATTTTAACACATTTAAAAAACGTTTTTGGCATAATGTAGACTTCTAGGAAGTATCCTGACCTTGGAAGGATCCAACTTGCTCCTCCCAAAGTTCCCTCACCTCCCATGGGCATTCTCCATGACCTTCTCTTGCCCACTTCAGACAACTCTTAATGTTATCCTTTGCCTGTTTTAACAAGCAGTCAGAAATGGACTTCAACCCAACCTGACCATGCTCTGTCATAACAGCACAGTGTGGCTTCTAGAATTCCACAAAAGACAGTTTGGCATTGCAGCTCATGTGAAACAACTTAGTTGAGGTACTTGAAGGCAGACAACTCCACATCTGCTACATCCCCTTTGATTCCTGAAGCACTTCCCTTATTACATTCATAAGCTGAAGTAGTGTTTTCAATAAACACACATCACTCCTTCAATTAAACTCAGTGAAGAGTTGCTGAGAGTTTACTATGTATAAGGAAGACATTACACCAAGAGGGATGTAAATAAAGACACAGTGAATGGCCCCAGCAGATGTGAGCTCTACAAATGGGGATGGAAGAAACACAGGTTCAGATGAGCAGAGCCATTGCTAGTGGAGGCACTGCCTTCATGTGAAATCGAGAAAGGTGCCCCCTGGCATAGATAGCACAGTTGACAGTCACATGCCTTGGCAAATAACAAGGAAGGTGGAATATGGTTATCTGTTGTTTCTTGAGTGCACCATCCTGGTGCAGGATACAGCTTACACACTAAAGGAGTAGCCATGATTGTAATTCCAGATCCCATTAAACCATAGGTGTGTGTGTATGTGTGTGTGTGTGTGTGTGTGTGTGTGTGTGTGTGTGTGTGTGTGTGTGTAGCAGCTAAGGGTCCAGGGAAGATAGATTAGTTTTAGTTAGAGGAAGTTGTTAGATTATGGAAAAAGCAAGGCACTTATAAAGGCTTTGTGGAAGGGGATGTATTAGACTTGGAAGTCTTTGTGGAAAATTGAGTAGGTACAGAAGAAAAGAAATGCATTTCAGAGTGGTGAGATAGTTAGCATGAGCTGAAGATTGCTGCAGAATAGTCTGCTACCCAATGGGGCTGGAAGGGACCATGGAAGAAGCAAAGAAGCAAACAAGCATCAAAATGCTGTAACTGAGACACAAACAGAATAGCAATCAAGGGAAACTGGCTTGTTCTTGACTGGAAAGCTATACCCACCCACCCACCCACCCTCCCTCCCTCCCTCTCTCCCTCTGTTCCTAATTCTTTCTTTTTTTCCTTCCTACCCACTTTCTTCCCTTCCTTCCTTCCTTCCTTCCTTCCTTCCTTCCTTCCTTCCTTCCTTCTCTCTCTCTCTCTCTCTCTCTCTCTCTCTCTCTCTCTCTCTCTTTCTCCTTCCTTTCCCACCTCTCTTTTCAGGTGTTTTGAGACAAGGTCTTTCTCACTATGCTGACCTGGCTGCCCTAGAACTCACGATGAAGATCAGACTGGCCTTGAAGTCACAGAGATCCATGTGTCTTTGCCTCACAGGAGCTGGGATTAAAGGTGTGTATTACCACATCATGTACAAATCATCCATTTCTTAATAATAATAATAATAATAATAATAATAATAATAATAATATAAATAAAACAACGGATCTGTGATCCTCACAAGACTCCCTAGTCAGAAAGCATCTCAGGCACCCTGAGGTAGAAGAAAGAATGTGGAGTATTTTTCAATGTCATGTTTTCCTAGTTTGAATGATTTTCAGTTCCAATTCCTTGAACACAACTCGACAGAGAACATGCCCATACCCCAATCTGGTTTTCATAAAGTCTAAGAATAACTCTCAATAATGACGCTGAATTAAAGAAAAAGAACATAACGCTGGTCCAGCTTCTTGTTTTACACATCCCACAGAAACGATTCTTAGTTTTCAATTGATGAAATTCTTATGTTCCTTGAGCTATGTTGGAAACTTAAAAAAAAAAAAAGCTTCAGAGGGTCTTAAAATCATCCAGGTGGTATCACCAATTGAATTTACCAAAGCCCAAATCAATATGGATAAAGGAATGGCATTCAATTGGAAAAACCCCGAATTCAACCACTTGATTGCTTCCCTGTTTCAGTTCAGTTCAGCAAATTCTCTTGCAAATCTTACACAGTGTGCTGCTGGAATGAACTGCAGGAGAACAAACAGTAAGAGGTATTTCTGAAACTGACAGAGCTAATCATGAATTAGAATCCACTCCATGGGCTGGAACTAATCCCCACTTGTCCATTCATTCATTGGTTCCATCTTCACTCATTCATTCATCAAACACTTAGCACTGAGATCTGCTAAATCATTTCAGAACTTTCCCAGTATCATAACGCCCCACCCGGGACCCAGAGTTCTATTTAATTTTAGTAGAATCAAGTGAATGGTGCAGAGGAGGGACCCCATGCTGGGGTGCCGGACAAATCAACCCAACTAACTTTGTCTTTCTGAAAACAATTTTTATGACATCACTAAGAGGAATAAAAGCACATATTCCCATTTTCACCTGCTATTTAGAAAATGGAGTATAGTTACATTAATCAATTTTACTCCTATTTTAAGCATATCACATCAATTATAACCCATTAGCATTATGTGATGAGTTACATAAATGCTCATTCTACAAACATTCTATCTTCTTTATGCATCCACCTCTAGCCACATGGTCTATAGGTTTATGTGTGCAAAGTTCAGCAAACAGCTCCAAGAATTTGCCACATGGACTATGACTCTATCATTCACATGGAAACACTAAGGCAGTGTGATATTAATGGTCTACATGTGAAGTGTAGTTAGAATTTGGTCATCTCTTGAGCAGTTCTTACATCCACCAGTGTTAGATGCAATGCTGGCAAACATTTGCATGATTGCTTTACATTTTTAAAACTTTTCATTCTAAAGCACAGGCTCCTTTAGTCTCCATCCCCAGCTCTGGCAGTGAGAGTTCTTCAGGTTTGGGAAATTTGGTATCAACCACGCCAGTGTGTGTGTGTGTGTGTGTGTGTGTGTGTGTGTGTGTGTGTGTGTGTGTGTGTCTTGGAAATGGTTGCATCTCCCTGCTGCTCACACAGCTCCCAACTTCACTGCTGTTGCTGTCTGGACTGTCATGGAATTTACTAACTGCCAGTGAACAGCACAAATGGTGGTCTCATCCACCCACTTACAGCTGTCTAGTAAAAAGGAAGAAAATGCATCGCAGGAAAAGTAGTTGACATGTCTAAAAAAAGAAGAAAGGTTATTATTATTTTTTTTCTGTCCTCATTTTTAGCAGCATATTTTCCAAAGACAATTATCTTGAAAATCATTTTATTAATATTAATGTTAGTTAAAATTCACCACTTTTCTAGGATTAAGGTTGTGTGTTAGCTGAGTTACTTAGCATTGTAATAAGGCATTACTAAACTAAGATTAAGGAAATTTAGGCAAGAAAAGTTAATTAAAATCAGGATGTTTTCTTTTTTCATTTTTCTGGGCTCCATAAGAATACACATGTGGCCCAACCCAGTATTACATGCTTGTAATACCAGCCTTTGGGAAGTAAAGGCAAGAGAATCAGGTATTTAGGGCCAACCTGGGCTACATAGTCAGAGCCACTCACAAACCAATGAAGAAATCAAACATGTGTGTTAAGATACTCTTACATTTAAAAGTTCTACTTATTGTATTTTATTCTTTAAAGGGCCTTTCTTCTGAAAAAAATATGGATAGCTTTACCAGTTCTAATGAAGCAGTTCCTGTGAGAGAGAAGTCATGAAGTTGGTGAGAATTTTTGGACAATGTTAACTGTTTCATCAACGTAAATGTTCCTGACACTCCAGTTGAACTCTGTTTTCACAAAGCTCATGATTTCACTGATGTGGCCATGTTGTTGGTCAAATCAGAGGCCTAGAAATATGATAAGCCTGTATGTTAAAAGCTTGATGCAAAACTGGTGTCTGAATGTATTCCACACAGAGGCAGTGCTACAGGGGGAGTGGGCTTCCTAACAGGACACACATCATATTTTGTTCATTTAAAAAGCACAATTCCTCTCAAATAAGGACAGGGAACACCTCAGCACTGTGTGTGAGGAGTAAGCCACCTCTGTTGACAGATACTCTTGCCAAGAGACTGTTGAGGATATGTCCTAGTTTTCAACCTTGAGCAGATTGCCTAGTTATAGCCATCTCTGCAAATCAGCCTCCTTATCCCCCACATTGTCACATGTCCTCAAACTGATGCACCCACTGGAGAGGCTCCACAGCCTTGCCCTCTGTTTCAAGAGAACTCAGTTCATTTTGCCCCATTCATGGGGGAATTCCAATGGGTGGAGACTACACTCTGAACGTCTCCCTTCACTCATGGCAGGCACACCACTGCATTCAATTCAGTTAGCCCAAAGTCTTCTTTAAGTGGTTGTGGAGGCTGTTTTACATTTTGTAGAGTTAATCTAGGCCAGCTTAGAGATCAGACTCCCCCGTAACCACAGACCCATACACCCAGGGTGAACAGCCTTTGGTCACTGCTGTCTGGGAAGCTTGCCCCCTAGGGTCACATTTGATCTCGTTCCCTGTGTCCTTCTGTGGGTGGCAGTCTGCCCACTCTGTAGCCACCATGCCTGGGTGGGAGGGATATGGGGTCCTGCATTCAAAAGCCTCTCCTATTTCAAGTACCATCTCTTCTGGGGGAGAGGTTGGTCCCCAGGGATGGAATGGCCATATTGTTGCCAGATGCTGTCTAATGGTGGCTGACATTTTATTTGCCTTAAAGTAAATGCTTAACTGTCAGAAGGCCGTGAGGCAGACAGATCGGATTCATCTGCTTCCCACCAAACTAGTGTGTATTTCTGCAAGTACCCAAAGAACTCACAGAGACATTTCTTTTGTTAATGGAAACACATGTAATTGGAGAATGTTGCTACCAAAAGCTCATGTGAGGAAGGTGTGAAGGTGATGAAGCCCCCAGAAGACACGAGTTGACACTCACATGGAGATGGATGGAAAGGGTTCTTTTTTCCCTGTCCTCCCTCGCTTTCTGACAATCTAGCCTGGCATATGCACTCCATTATTCCAAACTCTAAGAGGAGTGACCATGCACACAAAGCTGTTACTTGACTGGTGCTGGAATCTCTTTGGCAGAGACTGAGTTAGGGTCCTGTTACGTCTGATCTTAGTTTGCACTAAAATAAATAAATAAATAAATAAATAAATAAATAAATAAATAAATAAATAAATAAAATCTGATTCTAAAATCTAATTTCTTCAAAACTTGGAAGCAAACCATCCCAACAAGCTGTTTTAGAATTCTTTGGAGTTGGCCTGCCTTTCTCTAGTGAGACCTCCGCATGCACACAGCAGGGGCTATGCAGTGAACATGCAAAAGGCAGGATGCAAACTGAGGGCTTTGACTAGAATGTGGAGGAAACAGAATGCTCACTAAATTGTTGGTGGCAGTGCAAGGATACAGCTACTTTGCAAACTGTTCTGGGGGCTCCTCAGAAGACTGAACAGTTACCATATGACCCAGCAGTTCTACTCCCACGTGAATAGCCAAGATCACTGAATACAGAAGTTTACATGTCAGCCTACACATCATTGCATTGCTCATAACAGTCAAAAAGCAGAAACAACTGAAATGTCCATCCACTGAGGAGGGGGCACGTAATGTGTGGTAAGTCCTTGTGAATGTTGTTCAACAATAAAAGGGTAGGAAGCACTGTGCTGGCTGTCATATGGATGACGGCTGAGAGTTACTGAAGTGAGAATCAACCCAAATAAGTCACATAAGGATAAATAAGCGCACACATCTTTGGAAATTTGTTAAGGCATAGAATCGGGGATAATAAATGTAGATGTATGGTACATTAGTTAGGATCAGAACCAATGGGATGAATGTACATATGTATGTACGTACGTATGTATGTATGTATGTATGTATGTATGTATGTATGTATGTATATACACATGGATTTAATAAGTCATGTTTAAAATAGTAACAACAGCTAAAATCATGTCTAAGAGGCTGAGAACCTGGTAGTTAACTCAGTCCTTGAAGCTGGATGCCTCCGCAGTCCAAGTACTCCCACCACAGCTGTCTCTCATTTGGAGGGGGTATGTGCAACCAATAGTTACCCGGTTCACAAGGTGGGGTGTCCCCGGAAGCCTGGAAGTTTGCTGGACAGCAGCAGTTCTGTAGTCCATGACAGAAGACTGGAAACTGGTTCTGCTGTCAGTGAAGGCATCACCACCACCATCATCATCACAATCACCACCACCACCACCACCACCACCACCACCACCACCACCACGACCACCACCACCATCCTCTATGGGGCAAGTCAACTCCTGGCAAGAGAGAAGGCCAAGCCTCAAGCCTGGCAAGAAGCTCTTCCTTCTGTTCCACTGTTTTCATCTGGGCTGCTACCGGGAGGTATTGCCTACAGTTGGAGTGGGTCTTCCCACATCCATCAAGGAAATCGGGATAGTTCTTCAGGTGAGGCTCCATAGTCATTTGTGGTGAGTTCACACCAAAACCAAACATGATATATAGTATGTGAAATATGAATCAATTTTAGAGTGCAGATATGTTTCCAACTTTGTGGACTCACCGGCCTTCTTATCTCCAGGACAAACATCTGGATTGCTGTGGTTGCTATTTGTTCAGGTAATTATTCATTGCCCTACACTTTTTATTTTCCTGAGCATTGCCTCCAGTTTCCATGCCCAAAGAGGCACTGGTATGGAAAGAAAGACTGGGAGACTTGTAGGTCCCAGATCTAGGTCATATATGTGTGTGGGCACACAGTATGCAGAATCCAGAGGTCAACAAAAGGCCTCTTATTCCACCATTTCTCCTGCTTACTGTTTTGAGACATGATCTCCTTTGGCCTGGAGCTCACTGCTTAGTGGGCTTGGCTAGTCTGTCCAGTCTCTGCCTGCGGAGTGCTGGAGTTACAGACACATACACTGTGGTGTCAAGGTTTCTGCACAGGTGCTGGGGATCCAAACTCATGTCCTCAAGCATGTGCAGCAGGTATTTTACCAACTGAGCAATTTTCAGACCTTATTTTTGACATACCTTTAAAATTATTTATTAAAAAAAATGGCAGATGGCTCAATGGTTAAGAGCACAGGCTGCTCTTTCAGAGGACCTGGGTTCAGTTCCCAACACCCACATGGCAGCTCACAACTGTCTGTAACTACAGTTCCAGGGGATCTGGCACCCTTACACAGACATACATGCAGGCAAAACAGTATTGCACATAAAAATAAATACACCTTAAAAATTTTAAAAATGGTAAAACTTTCTAATATAAGACTTAGTGCCCTAATAATTTGATGGCACACAGTTCTGTGTCACTAAATATACTCACAGTATTGTGCCACCTGTGGGACCTTTTCATCATCCCCAGATAAACTATGTTCCCAGTAAATACTAATTTTTCTTTCCTTCTGTTCCCTTAACCCCTGGTAACCATCCCTCTACTTCTGACTCTGAGTACTGTATATTAGTGGAATCAACTGTGTAGTATTTGTCTTATTTCTATGAGCATAACAGCCCCTGGATGTCACATGGTAGCATAACATCCATTGGATGTCACATGGTAGCACAACGTTTCTTGGATGTCATGTGGTAGCACATATAAAATTTCCTTCCTTTTAAATGTGGAATAACAATCCATTGTTTTTATTGGTCATATTTGGTTTATTAATTTAGCTATCACATCACAGTTAGGTTGCTTTTTCCTTTCAGCTTTTGTGAGTAATGCTGCCATGAATACAGCCATGAACATATCTCTTTGGGATGTGCTTTTTATTCTTTTGGATATATATTCATAATTAGAGTGGTAGGATCACATTTACCACCATATTTTTTAAATAGTTTTTTATCACTTTAAATTCTAAAATGAAATACATGGTTCCTACTATTTTCATATGCTTTTATTTCTTCTTCGATAATTTTTTTGTTTGTTTTCAGTAGCTATCACCTCAACATTTGTGAGTTATCTAAACTTTAATCTTTATTTATTTACTTTTGAGATATTGCCTTGCTATACAACACGAGTTGCCTCTAACTTGCCATCCTCTTGCCTCAGCCTCCCAAGTATTGCGATTACAGGTGGACCCCAGCATGTCTGACTTAGTAATTTTCAGTTGATAAAATGAGCATGATAGTTCTCACCCTGAAGACCCAAAGGACATTTCCTTTGCCCTTCTTAGTTCCTGGGCAGTCAGAGTTCACCAACACACCTCAGAGATATTTGTAAACAATATACCCCACATATAGTTAGGAATGACTTGACTCTTGATCTGAAGAAAGATCTGCCAATGCAATGGAAAACTGGACAACTCATTTGGGTCAATGCATCTTTCTCTGAGTCTTAACCACAATCCTTGGTCCAGTCTTGATGACTTAAGCATTTTACCAATATTTGTTTTCTAGCTTAAGTCTTTTGAATTCTTATTCTTGACAACTCGACCTCACATCAGAAGTGTGATCTACCCATCTGTGGTGTGGTTTTACACCTGGTTATTGATTATTTGTCGTATAGGTGACATTCAAGTTATTTTCTATGTCAGTGTCACTACAAAGCTGCATGTGTTTTACCATCAAGCAGAGGACTTGAAAAATCACCTCCTGTGCTTAGACCACATCTAATGCTCAGCATTGATATTTTTAAGAAGTCTGTTGTGCAGTCAAAAGCGGAGAGTACTACTTCTAATCAATGTTTTTCACATACATTTCAATATTAGATAATCAATTAGATATATCGGAGAATTCCAATATATTACTTACCAGTGGCGGTGAGGAAAGGTTGTGGAGATATTGGTCAAATAGTGACAGGACACACAATTTCAGTGAGACAGAAGGAATAAGAGATCTATTTGTTCATCCTCATGGCTATAGTTAATAATATATTGCATGTTTGAGAACTGCTAAAGAGTATGTAAGTGTTCTCACTACCTGCATCCACACAAAAAGTAAGCACATGAAAGAATGCACGTCAGAGAGCTTGATTCTGCCACTCTATATTGCATTCATTTATCAGCACATCATGTTCTACACCACAAACAGTTTTTTCTTCGTTAAAACAAATAAGCAAGCAAACAAATACATTCAGATGTCTATGTCCAGTCTTGGAACCACCAAACTAGTGGGACTGACCTGGTGGTCCATGTATTTAACAAGAACCCAGTGTTCCTATCACAGAGACATTTTGAAAGATGCAATTCTGAAGTGGATACTTTGGTAGAGTGTGGCCCAGCATTCTTGTGGGGGTGACTGTCCCTTTGCAAAATGTAGGCCAGTGCCTTTGGTATTGCCTTTTCAGAAACACACACCATTTTAAAAATTGGGCCATATGAAGAATCTATTGTACACTCTATTGAGAAAATACCACCACTTCATCTCCTTCAATGTTGCTCATTTTTATGTCCCTCTTTGCTTTACTTCTTCTCTGTAACAATTAGATTCGTAGACCATGGCAGATAATGCTATTGACAGGCCTAGCTTCTTTTGGCATGGCTGTCTATGAAGACAGGGACACGTTAAGTTTTCTTGTTCATTGTTAGGCAAGCTTATGAACATTGCCATCACCATACATAATCATGTGGTTCGGGGGCATCCTGGGCTTTGAGAATTTAAGTTTAAATAGGTCTCAGACACAACTGTATCACAGACACAACACTCAGACACAACAATCCTGTTAGCTGGTTTTTTCTTTGTGTTTCTAGATCAGAAAAATTAGCCTCAGGGATGGATAGCCACCGATCTACAGTCAGACGAATAGAAAGTGAAAAAGCCCAAGTTTGGACTGCAGCCGGGGCATCCACGCCAGACCCTGAGGACAACTGTTGGGGTTGAATGCCAATACCCTTCCTTTCTGGGACAGGCTGTCTCTTTTCTCATGCACTACACTTTGTGTTTCCTCCCCTCCATGGCATCACACTGACTCTTGTGCCTCCTCACATGGCAGAGAGGGCTGGCAGCCCCCCTGCCTGCTACAGTGGACTTGGCAGTGGTCCCCAGACCCCTTGAGCGCTCGGTTTCTGCTGGTCCTATCAAGATTGCTGCCCTCGTCCCTCAGCTCCCAGCCTATGAGCTGTGACAGGTGACAACCGAGGTAATTAGTACCAATCGCGGAGATATTTACCATGAGGTGGGTATTCCTGCTGAGAACTGATTGAGGCCAATTAATCCTTTCATGAGAGTCTACTGAACAGCTTGCCACTGCTGGGACACCGATAGGGCCACTCCTGACAAGCTGTGTGTTTAGTGCCACTGCTTTGGGAGAACATTTTTTTGTTTTTGTCTTGTCACTGTGCAACCTAACAGAAAACACCATTAACATCCCCAAATTCTTTGTGAGTAGATCTATGCCCTCAAATTAGATGAATTGTTATTGATTATTATTAAAAAAATGAAACAAAACAACAGTGCCCCTGTGGATTTTTAACAAACAAAGGAGTATTCTCATTTAAACTTCCACACAGGAGCAAGGAAACTTTCTTCTGAACTCAAGAAATGTGAAGTAGAATTTATATATCTTCAAGTTTTACAGTAGGCTCACTGGGAGACAGAGTCATCTTAAGCAAAATGGCCACTTTTTGGAAGTTGAGAAAAAGATGGCATATGCTTTTAAAAAGTTTAAAAGTTTATTCATTAAATATGAATGAAAGATTTGAGATGCATGTACCCAGAGAGCCTTAAAATTTGAGACATACACCAAAAATTCAAGGTTCAAATGTATCTACACACACACACACACACACACACACACACACACACACACACACACGTTTTTTTTTTTTTTTTTTTTTGACATTCTTGCTAACATCTACCTAGCAGCAAGGCCAGCGGTAAGTTGGTAACAATTCTTAGAAGTAACAGCCTCTGTCATCCACCACATGATGCATCAGAACTTAGCTCATGTGAGGTGCCATCCTGTCACTGAGCTGCCATATGTCACAGGGCAGAGCAGTTGCAGAACTTCCATTTCCTGGCTGTAAAGGCCAAATTTGTTTCCATAACCAAATTAGTTTGCAGAAGAAAAAGGGGCTCTCCTTCCTCCTGCTAGTCATCAGAACAACTTTTCAAATTGAATTTTTTAAAAGAAGTTTAATATTTCTAGGAAAGTGCTGGAGTCGCTTTCCATAAACACAATGCCAGTTTCCTGTTGTGACCATCTTGTTGTCCCGATGTTAACACAGAGACTTCACAGAGCCTGGGAGACCATGCTGACATTCCTAGTATTCCAGATGTTCTCGGCTTCACGTCCAGTCCTTTTCCTGTTCTACGACCCCAACCAGGAGTTCACATTACATTGACCCCTATGTCTTTCCAGGCAGCAACAATTCTTCAGATTCCCACTGTTTTTGATACTCCCAACTCTCTTGATTTGGGTTTACTTTTTTCTTTTCAACTTTGATTCTATAATGAGTCAAACAGATCTTTTTAGATGGTATAAAATATTTTGTATCAAAACAAAACAAGAAAAGAGAGCCAAAATTTTTGATACTGAACTCAGGTAATAAAAAATTTAACAGTATCATCAGGACTTCTATCTATCTATCTATCTATCTATCTATCATCTATTTATTAATTAATCTGTTTATAGTCAGGTAATACAGTCACATTTCTTATACATTTATCTTTTATTAAAAAATTGTTGTTTTGATATTTTCAAGACAGGATTTCCCTTTTTAACCTTTGCAGTCCTGGATACATGTATTCTGAAAATTTGTACTATGGTAAAAATAATTAGGCTATGCCATTGTATCTGACAATAATGTCTCCTGAAACATTCTCAGGTCAGAGATGCTTTTTTCCCTCTCTGTGGCCTTTGAGTCAATGATCAGCTTTATTTTCTACTTTCAGCATCAGTGCAACAGAAGTTGTTATATCAGGATTGGAATAGACATGAGGTATAAGCTTAATGCTACCTTTCGCTTCTAGGGACAAAAATAATAAAAAGCCAGAAATACAGATTACCCATGTACAAAAAAGCACCAGCTTTCTTCAAAGTGAGTGTCTAAATCTTGTTTAATTAAAAAAATAAAAATGATATATTTGGTATGTTTTGACACTCATTCCTTTTTGGGCACCAACTAGAGGAAACAGTTTACTCTGGTCAAGAAAGAGGAAGAGCGGCGATCGACAGGGAGTGTGCAGGTCGTGTTAACTTCAATGCTTGTTCAGACGTGAGGAATTAATGGGAAAGGGAGGGACGAATTTTGCATGTCACCAGTTTAGTGTCTTCAAAAACACTTGGGTTTTCTAGCATGGCTCTCTCAACCACACGAAAGCTATGCTGAGGGATTCAGCCATACAATTTCTCTAAATCTAGGGCTGGGGCTGCTCCACTTTTACCAACCAAACATCTTCCTTGAAGTGCAGCCACAAATTAAATTTATTTTTATTGAAAAAGTGCTCAGTCTTTGCAGAGGGGCAACACACAGCATTCACAAATATGGCACTATCCCTCTCCCCAGCCTTGATAGAGTAGGCACATATAAAAAGACTCAACTTAGCTTATTACTCCTTATTACTCCTTCCCTGTACAACAGCTATAGAACCCCAAAGAGGAATTAGTTCAGTTATCAGTTTTCTTTCTCCTTTCCTGTCCCTTCTCTTCCCTTCCCTTCCCTCCCTTCCCTTCCCTTCCCTTCCCTTCTCTTCCCTTCCCTTCCCTTCCTTTCCCTTCTATTGCCCCTTCTCCTTTCGTCCCCCTTCTCCCCTCTCCTCCCTCCCCCCTTGACCTTTACCTTTCCTGTTTTCAAGGACAATCATAAATTGGCTAATAGTATGAAAAATAGTAAGAAAATATCACCTCTATATGTCATTCAACAACCACTCATTAGTAAATTAAATTCTCACTTGGAGGATTCACCCCAACAGTCACAGGCTATCCTGCATTGGATCATCATTACCAAGCCACTTAGGTCAGAAATGATAGTGGAACCATCAAGGAAAAAAGCAGAAAAAAAGAAAAAGAAACTCCAAGTATTCAACCATATGCGGACTCTTTTTCACGGTTGGTCTTGCTAACTGCGTGGCTTTGCTAGCCATGACAGTTCTTGGAATCAGTGGAATGATTCTAAACTTCATAAGAACCTAGAATTGTCCATCAAGAACAGGTCTTTCCTCACCTGTTGGCTAATGCAGACCCTGGGGAAGAAAATGGGAAGTAGAGCCTTGCATCTAACAAAGCGAGAGACACTGAGGTGGGAACATTTGAGGAAACCTGTCCCTGACAATAGCTAAGTGTGCTGATTCTGAATGGAAATGAATCAGGTGACTGACAGAGCTTCGATGTTTCATATGAGAGCCAAAGACTCAAGAAAGCCATAATCTCTCCTGGAGGGCTTCTTTCTCAGCTCAGGTAACCCCGACTTAAGACAACACTTATGTACATGAAAGAAGACTACTGGGTAAACAGGAATCAAATTTCCTAGAGTTCAGCATGAACTAGCTCTAAAAAGAAAAGACCAAATAATAAATAACCAAGAGACAAAAGTATAGTGAATTAACATTTCTTTAAATGGGACCATGAGAGGGAAGATAGAGGGAAAAATAGAATTTATGTGAGACCTACTGGGGAAATGGGGGGTGGGGCAGTGAGAGAAGCAGGAGGACAAGGGGGGGCCAGGGGAGAGAGAGGAATTAACAAAACAAAGCACAATGATACCTATTATCAAAATGCCATAAAGAAACTCATCACTTTCTATGTCATCTTAAAAATTAAAAGTACAGATAAAAATAAAAATACTGTTAGAATCACCTAATTAAATTTACATCTCTTTGGGGGACATTTTCTTAGTCTACAGGGGTAAACCTGTTGTTAATCACAAGACTTAGGACACACAAATTAAAGGGCCTTTAGGTAGGTTTTGACGTTCCCAGTCCTGGAAAGAGCCTGGAGCTCTATTAAAGACCACGCAGAGCTGAGTCTCGACTTGACCATGTACTTCCTCTAATGACAGAGGTAAACTCTAAACAAGCCACAGCACACCCACTGTGGTGCCAGTCAACTATCGTTCTGGAGTGAACTAATTTGCTTCATGTAGTTCTAAATAAAATATGCATAAGGACAATATTTTCTTTCATTTTTCTGAAAGAGAAAGGCAGCTGATTTTGTGTAAAGGACAAGAGCACAGTTTATAGTAATCTGGTTTGTTTATAGGCTTGCGAGGAAGAATGTTTCATCACTAATTTTGGAACTGGAAATCGGTAGGATCATGGAGGACCCAGTGTGATTTTCTAAGAGCTGAGAAAAGAAAGATGCCCATTAATGCTGGGGAATCTGAAACAATGTGAAACCAGATAATGAAGAGTTAAGGAAACCTTCTCAGCTTGCTAATGAACTCCATCTTGCCCTGGTGAGACCACCCTCCTTTTAAGTAAGAGGTAATTTAATATGTATCGAACTCAGTTGTGTTTGGGCTTCATCCAATCTGAGAGTATCAGTGTGATAAATTATAACGAATTGTCTATAATAGCCCTGAAAAACAAGATCCTTAAGCTTGATTTCTCAGCTCCCTTTGAATACATTTTGCCTTATTGGTCAGACCACTCCAAAACCTGAAAATATTTTGTATGGCTCTCTCCATGCCTTCTCAACTGAAAGTTATTATATGTGTTCTGAGCTCCATTTGATGAGATCCATGGTGGTTGGCTGCCTCTATTAAATCAGACCCCACATTTGAAAATGACACCAACATTTCCAGCCAAATAATATAGCAAGAGAAGGAGCATGGTCCCTTTAGATTCCAAAGGGTTTCTTCACATGTTAACTTCCCTTTGTAATCCACACTATGCTGGGAAGTAGGTTAGAAAAGGCACACTTCCATGTAAGATTCCATAGCAGCAGCAGGAACCATGGCACCTCGTGTCTGTGGGGAGAGGAGCAGTGACTGAAGAGCTCAGAGACTCAAGTTATGGCAGCTCTCTCCGACTCAGTAGGGCCTTTTTGTTTCTGTGACTAAAATCCCAGGGATCGAGGTTTTCCCAGTTAGGTGCCCCTGTGTTAGAGAAAGTCACTTCTCTTGACATTGTAGCCTAGGCTGTTCCAACCCTTTCCGGACCATGTTCTACAGAGGGTTCTAATTCCCCATGAACAAAAATGATTAGATTGCTGTTAGCCCTGGGGTAAGAGGGAGGCAGCACAACCCTAGAGTAACAGATTGTGCAGCAGGATGCGCCCTCCAAGGCCCCATAGTCACAGGATGCACAAGTCATAGGGAGGTTTATGAAGACTGATTTTCCCAGGGGGAATTATGTGAATTTTCTCAGGCTTAATTTTTTTCATAAGCAAAATGCAAAGGGCCTGTGGGACTCATGTACTTCACAGGAGCAGAAGCTGGGTTGCTTTTTGTGGGTTGGTCCCAGTGCCTAGGACAGCATCTAACAGCAGAGGTTGATATTAGTATCTCATCTGTACTATAAGGAACCACTGCAATAGAGGCTTAGAACAACAAGGAGTCATTAAGTTACCATGCTGGAGGTTAGAATGGCTAAGATAGAGGTATTGGTGAAATTATTAAGGCCACTCCACGTAGTTAAAAGGGAGGTTTATTTAGCAGTGTAACTTACAAATGAAGGGATAGGTAGACTGCAGGGTCTGGGAAAGGTATGGTGCAGTCTGGCGGTGTTCTCTGGAGAACTCTGCTCTGTCTACCTCCATCACCCAGGGGCCAGGAACCAAGAGACCCCCCCGCATCCAGAACTCGGGTCTTCAGCATCCTCCCTCAGCCTTGCCTTGTAGGCGTGACTGTTACCGAAGCCTCCCTCAATGGGGGTTGGAACTTCCAGGTCAAAGCTAGAATGGCTACCCACTACATAGAGGGGATAGAGAGAGCTGCGTTTTTTCCTGGAGGCACTGGGAAGAGTCAATTTCTGGACTATTGGCTCAGCTTCTAGTGACCACTCTAATTCCTTGTCAAAGCCAGCCATGGTTGGTCCAGTTGCTCCCCTCAGCCCTCTGATGGTTCCTGCTGTCACTTTTCCTTATCTGAGGGGATGTTCTTGCTGTCTTCTTTTGCTTGTGAACGTCCTATTAACTAGCATAGGATGACGTCCCTATTTAAAGATGCTTATGGTAACCATATTTCCAAAGTTTCTTTGCTATGTAAAGCAACAATCTCAGGGTTCTGGGCAATTATTCTGTCTACCATAGTCTTCAATAAATTTAATACTTAATAATACTTAATAAATTTGTGGACACTTGGAGAAAATGGAAAATTAAATACTTTGCATGATATGTAGTGTTAGCTGACTCGCATGAGTGATCAGCAGTAAAGGCCACAGTCATACACACACTTAAGATCCTGCCTAGACATAGAACTCTCACACTGCCATGATATTTTGGCTCAAAATGCACATTGGCTCTACATTCTTTTTTTCTAGTAGAATATAATATGCTGGGGACAGATTTTCCTAACCAGATTATATGGATTGTTCACTGTCGTCTCAAGACAGATGGCGACCAAGCTGTGCTAGAGAGTTAAAACTCCTTTCTCCATGCCCTTGGCAGATGTCCTAAACCACCAAGGATGAAGGTGAATCCTCAGGCAGGAGTAAAGACACGGCACATTAGAATCCTACGAACAAAACCTTTTGAATTTTGTGCCATTATTAAATCCTTCTGCATCGGAAACTTTCCTCCTCCAAATCTGTTAAATCTAGGTTTTATTCTCTGAATGACTCTGTCAGCTCCCAACATTTGGCCAAAGCTGTTAAACTCTGGTGCCCCTGGCATTAAAACATTTAGTTCCCTCTCACAGACACCCACTGAAGCAGCTAAGGGTTCAGGATGGTTTTGGCAGGAAACCTAGAGAGATTTTCATTTTTAACTTATCAATTATTTGGAAAGGGTTGGCACTTTATGCCAACTAGTCTGTGCAGCTCAAGCTTTTCTCTCAGAGCAATTACAGGAGTGCCATTTTATCTTTATCTTAACTGTAGAATTCAGAGAAGGATAACAATCTATTCTTACCCAGCACTACTTTTACTAGTATATCAGATATAAAGACAGCAAAGAAAAATGAAGAATACTTGAAAATTAGTTGAGCACTGTACTTAGTTTGAGTGCAGAGAGGTGTAATTATTGAAGACCCGCCTGGTATGCAATCTCATGTTAGGGTTTGCTACCAGGCATCATTTTATCTTAAACCCGACAATGACATTATACCAGTAGCAAGCAAAGCCCCAGCTTGACACACTGAGGATCTTAACAACAAATAGAATATTTCTTAGCTTAGATGATAAAATTATCCATCAAAATATCTGGATATCTATGTAAAGCTCACAAGGTAAAAACTCCACTGAACTATTCCCCTAGGCCACTGAATACTTAGCACCTACTGTGTGCTCCTAGAAATGACCTACCATAGGAATCACACAACATATAATTTTCAGTGAAAAATAAAAATTTCTGTTGAAAAATTTTATTCAAGGATTAAAAGAAATCTCCTCTATGTTTTACTTTTCTTCCTTATTCAATTTTATGTTCTGGAATATTAATTTTAAAATGAAAAGAAATTGAGTAAATTGACTTGTATGGAATAAATAATACTTGCTAACAAGGAGTAGAGAAAAAAAATCACAAAATGATGTGGAATTAGTTGGAATGTCCCAATGTAGGGACAGATCAAAACTTAGTGGCAATGATACCTTTCATAGGGCAAGCCCAAGTTATGGAAGATGCCCTTCTGTGGTTATTGTTTTTCAAGTTAAATGCAATGTTAAATAGATCTGTAGAAAAGCTCCCCCCACCTTAACTTATAATTAAATTACTTTTTCGAAGGGCAATCATGCTAGGAAGGCAATAAGAGTTCGATTTTCTTATATAATTTGAGTAACTACCTCAGATTTCCAACTCCTTTCCAAAATGTAGATAAGAGCTACAGCTAGCTATAAGTTGTCACAAATCTGGACGATTATTTTAAAAACACATTCAAAATGTTTTGACTACACGATGCCAAGTATCTGGTAATGCAAGCTTCTCTTAGGCATTTCTCTTCCTCAAATATTCTGCCTTGTGTAGACAGACACTGTGCCAAGGTTTGAGCCACATATTTTATTTGTAGTATAACAAAAACATCTATGGAAAGGTAAAGCTTTCCTTATGATTTTGATTAGGTGGACTTAACTCAACAGCATCAACAGAGTACCCCATCATTCCTGTGTTCTTGAATGGCCCACAAGCTATACTCTTCCTCCAGCCCCTAAGACCTTGCATTGATTCCTGAGGCTAGTCTTTCCTTAAGAATATTGTCTCCCAAACAAATAGCCCTCATTCACTTGTCTAAATAGCAATTGACTGCATTGGTATCATTTCACATCAAGGAGGAGGAAGAGCAAGGCTTCTAGTTTTTCCTGCTAATAAGAACCAGTCTTAGGAATACCTGTGGTTCACCAACCATTCTCAGGCCATTTGCAGCATCCTGAAGGAGGAGGCAAGGTATTCTACCTAAAGAGGTCACTTTCTGCCTAACATGAGCTACCTCAGCCTTCCAAAGGCCTTTGACACCAACCAAACTACCTCATGTCTACTCTGAGCTCTGGTTCTCTGCCAGAGCAGTAAGGGCTCTTAATTACTGCTCTGTCTTTACAGCCACTTTTTTGTTTTTGAGATTCCTTGAAGGCAGAGAACAGAGTTTATTCGTCATTGTGTTCTTAGTAGTTAACATTGTGTTAACTACTATGTTATAAATAGCATAGTAACCATCTGTTGAATTGTTCTGGGAAAATGTACTCTGTCCTAGCATTGCAATAAAGACCGTCATATCGGAAATAACATTAAACAGTCCAGTCTGATCATAAGCAGTATTTATAGTTTGGATGGGCAAAAATTAATTCCAGCAAGTGAGACCGGCCTGACAGAACTACATTTTCATAAAGATGCCACTGATAGAATATAAAGATTATATTTATTAGATGCTGAAGGTAGTAGAGTATCAGTTTGCATTGACTGGCCTTCCTCAAGACAGTACAAACTTGAGGGACCGAGTAATTGGATTACATTCTTTATGGAGTATTCTCTGATTTGATTGTCTAGAAGTTCTAGAAGAAACTGAGCTGCTTTGTGTTGTTGCTATTGCATCATTAATGATGATGAGGCTCTGAAAACTGGAACACAAGAGTAAAGCTTGTGTAGGACAGCAACATCAGTTTTCAGATGGACACAGGTCAGAGGGCAAGGCCGGAGTGTGTGGAAACTAGAGTTACTTCAAAATGCTTTGGGGTCACTGGCAGGTGCTAGAATTTTTACTCATGAATGCAATTGCTATTTTCTCTTGAAGCTTCCAGAAAAAAAATGGTAGTATTTAAAGAGTCCAGAAGTCTAAGTTGGAAATAAATCTATTCTATTCTGTCAATAGGACCTTATTTTTTAAAAGATTTATCTATTTTTATTTTTTAGTTATGTGTAGGGATTTGTGTGTGTGTGTGTGTGTGTGTGTGTGTGTGTGTGTGCGCGCGCGCACATATACACATACATGTAAGTGCAGTCTTGGAGGCCAGAGGCATCAGATCACCTGGAACTGAAGTTACAGATGGTTGTGAGCCTCCTGATGTGGGGTACTGGGAACCAAACCTGGGTCATCTGCAAAAGTAACTTCTGCTCTTTGTTACTGAATAATGTTCCCAGCCCACTAGGACCTCATTTTAAAAGCACTCTTATGTGACTTAGGAAAACTTGGATCAGATAGATAAGTGATAGATGACAGATAGATAATTGATAGATCATATGTAGATAGATGCTAACATAAAAGCACTCTTATGTGACTTAGGAAAACTTGAATCAAATAGTTAGATGATAGATGAAAGTTGATGGATATATATATTATGTAGACAGAAAATGAATCTGGTCATTTGAAGCAGTATAGTATGTTGCTCTCATTATATTCATTAAGGTATTTTGTATTTTAAAAATTCAACAGCATAAGCTATTGCTATTTCATAGTACATGTAAAGTATTTGCAATAGTTTCCTGGTCTTTTGAGAAGCAAACTTGTCAAAGAAAAATCTAGACAGTCTCCCACAGGGTTAATTCTTCCAAGGTGGAAATATATTTACATAAATATTTTCCCCAAATCTGTTCTCCTATTTAAATTTCACAAATAATAAAGATAGTGACTAATACTCTTAACCTTTCATCAGTTTTCTGTTGATGAGAAATCAGAATCAAGGATTATTACTTTTATAAAGAATATTTAGACATCCGGGTGACATGATTACTATATGAAATATAATTCAAATTATCTCGGTTTAACACTGACTTTGACAGTTAATAAAATCATTTAATTTTCTACTATGGAAACTGTTTTAATAACTTTAACCATTTTTTAGATTATACCAATTCTTGGAGATGAAGTACGACGGAGAATCAAAATAATCTGTAAATTGAGTTCTATGGCAAAAAGTAATTTTCATTCTTTAGCAGGGATGCTAGCAAGTGACCTTTGAAGAGCCGTTGGCTTCTAGTTCTCTTTTTCCCCTGCCTCCCCTTTCTCCCACAGCCCAGACAAGCCAGCTCCTGCAGGCAGACTCCAGTTAATGACCCCCTCCTTCTGCATTCTCCCATTCTCTTTCATTCACATCCCCAGCTTTGCGTCTCTCTTCTCATTTTCCTTTTTTCTTTCCGGGGAATGACCACCTCAAAGATTAATTCAGAACAGGCAGCAGAGAATGGTAACAAGAGCGGGCAAATCAGGATGTGGACTGAGAATCAGGAGGTATTTTAAAGGAGAGGTACTCCAATTAAACATATGTTAAGAATCTGGGTTTGTTGTTCATGGCATACCTGCTGCCTATGATCCCAGTCCTGTCAGACCGGCCTTTGCAGCAGAGCATTCCATGATATAGTGGCTGTGTATGTGTGGATCTCCACAGCTCAGCAGGCTGCTTTTCTTCTTGGTCTGGTCTTACTGCAGGTTCACTGGTGGTACTGACTACTAAATTAGCAAATGGACATGGACCCTCTGGCTCTGAGCCAGAGAGAAGGAAGTTCAAGTTCTAAGGAATGAGGCTTCAGGCACAGGAGAGCTCTGGTATATTCTTCGCCATCTATCCTATACTTTATGTAAGCTCATCTTTGGTATCTTGCTTATGATAACTAGGAATCAAAATCCATTGTTCTTTGATTTAAGAAATTGCATATGGAGACTTAGAGCATTTTCCCCTTTTTTTATGACTTGCTGTGTGTATTTGTGTGTGCATGTTATAGTATATGATGTGTGCATGGCCCATGGAGGCCGTAAAAGGACACTGAATTACTCAAAGCTGGAATCACAGGCAGTGGTGGGTGCTGGGAACTGAGCTCATGTCCTCTGAAAGAGCAGCCATGGCTCTTAATTAACTGCTGAGCTATCTCTGCAGCCCAGAGTGTACTACTTTGATCTAACCTGCCATCAGGTTAGGGCCTCCCAAATCTCTCTAATATTTTTCTGTAAGGGTACATGTGTCCTCTTGCTACCAGAGAAGCACATTTGCTTTTCTGATGGAGCTCCCTCTAGCCACAGAAAGATCACTATTCCAGTTTTATGCTTAATAAAATTGCTCCAAATATGCTACTTTCTGGAGGAGTCAAAGACTTCCTCAAAAGCCCAGAAATGTTGGCTAAGGAACCTCTGGGCTCATTTTTGTGGAGAGCCATGTAAAGCTTTGCCTAGTTCCCCTTGTTTTTCTGAACAAATCATACTCTGAAGCTCCCTGCTGCATAAGAAGTTTGCACACAAACATTGGTATGAACCAGTCACGTCTATAGCTCCAAGGGATTTTCATGAGGAACTGTGTAGGATAACAACATATATTTTATGCCCTCCCTCCCTCCCTCCTTCCCTCCCTCCCTCCCTCCCCCTTTTCCCTGCTCTAGAAGATTTTGAGGTAGAGAAGAATAATGCAGAATATTTGTGGCTTGAATTAATTCAATTTATAGGTAATACCCAATACTGTCAATACAGGATAAGTGTCCACAATATGAAAAACATGTAAAGAATTCTTAATTAAAGCTTAAATTGGAACAATAAAGGACTGGGAACCTCACAGAGCCCCTTGACCATCTTCTCTCTAGAACACAAGCACTACCTTACCTAGTTGTGATCTCATTACTGGATAGCAAAGGAGAATTGGTTTTCCTTTGTACTATACAAGAGAACTTAGTAGCTAAATGAATAAGGCAAAAAGTAGCTTCTTGCTACAATCCCTAGTTACTAGGTGCACAACAACAACAATAAATCTTCAGCTCTTGGTTAAAGTAGGAAGAACCCCAACATTTGATTCACTAGTTCAAATTTGTCACTTAGTATTATGCTTAACAACGTACCAAATTATCAGATATCATACTAGAGAAACCAACATAATGAACATTCTCATGCATATACAGGACAATTTGGAGGTTGTGGTTATTTTAAAAAAACAATTTAATTACAATATCCTATCCCCACCCCCAACCCAGTGAACCGTGTCTGATTTAAGAAGTAGTTTTCTCTTTGTTTTCCAAAGTGGTGTTATTTTATAGAACTTGGCTCCAGCAAACATTTTCCCAAGAAGCCAGCATATTGTCAGGCTTGACTGGTGGGATATTTATGCTCAGCTTGTTTCTGAGTCTTTAAGTATAAAGAGGTGATCATCAATGAAGATTGATTCTGAAAATCAGTTGAGCTATCATGAACGTGATCAAGCATATTGAAGGAAATGCCACCAGAACCACAGGGATCATGATCAGATGTGTGGCTTGGGAGGAGGGCGCACATAGCTGGGATTCTTTCCAATGAGTTCCTTTCTACAAAACAAGTTGTTTTCAACAGTTTTAATTTTGAAAGGTTAGCATAGTGTTGAGAAATTGAAAGAAACACATGAACTCCCTCAAACACTGCATCTTCCCTATCAGTCAGCTACCTCCCATTCCCAAATTTTGAAGGCATACCCAGAAGATAGAACAACACAATTCTGTGACCAGCTGGCATGCATGTATCATATTTGATTAGAAGCTAAGGTTCGCCAATACAATGCCCATGCTGCTGAGAAGAAGTGATAGTACTCATGACAGGGAGACAGGAGTGGGAGTAAGGAAAGACTGGCTAACAGCACAAGGGTAGAGTTTGGAGAACCGTGTTCTGTTGCACAGAAGGGAGACTGCCATGCAACAGGGTACTAAAGACTTCGAAGCAGCAGACAAGGGGATTTTGAGTATTCTCACCACAAGGAAATGGTATGCAGGAGGTGACGAATGCGCTGGCTTCCCTGATTTGATCACTAAACAACACATACGGGTGCCACAGCAGCACACACTACCCTGTTAATATGAGTAATTGTACGTTAATTAAAAAGCAGATAAAAAATGCTTGTCAATTCAACAGATTCTGTACGTGAGTCTTTCAACTTTCCTCCATACTTCTCTCTGTGTGTGTGTGTCCTTGCTACTGGAGAGGCACATTTGTTTTGATTGTAAAGCTCTATTTAGTTATTAAAAACCACAACTCCAGTTTTTATGCTTGGAAATTCTCAAAATGTGTTACTGTTATAGAGAACCAGAGGACTGACTCCCCGGGTGAACATTGTTTTGGGAGCAGTTTTAGCATAGGAGCAGAACGCCTTTGTTTGTGGTGTAACACACGTGATAATCTACATCCTGAATTAACACGAGTCTTCAACACGCTTTCCCAAAGAGTACTTCCCAGGCTGACCTGCTGTGAGATCAAGGATGGCACAGTAGACTTTAGATGCAAGAATGGGGACAGTGGGGACCAAGAGCCTGCAGGAGGAAAAGCTGAAAATGCCCAAGGAAAACTTCGTGCATAAGCTGTTTCTCTGCTATTATTAGCAAGGTGAGGGGATCCAGGCAGTACTTTGTGGTCTTTAAGGACATTTTGGTTTCTCTTGGCATCATGCTCTGAAATTATTTTTTCCATTTTTTCATGCTGCCTCTGAAACATGACCTCTTTACATAGTATATCTCAGGAAATGACAATTGGCCGTCGTATCCCATACAAATTGATTGGATATGACAGCTTAGAGGAATAACTCTTTGGCGAGAGGATAAAGCTTTTGACTTGTATCCTCCTATTTTAATCCTTTTTAAGCCTTCTTGGTTAATTTTACTATTTCAATTAGACTATTTAAAAGTCAACACATTACATACCAACCTCCCCTAAGAGCAATCATAAGATTTGATGGTTTTTTCTGATACACAGGATAGGGTTTCAAATTTGCATTATTCTATCTACTGAATTAACTATGAATTCTAAACCAAACTAATGCTGCCATGTGCTTTTAAGCATCTCTAATCTGAACCATCTGGCGAGGCGTGGCTTTGCAAAGGCTTCCCTCTCAGGACACTCTGTGGATTCTGTCACTGCTTGAGGTTTTGGCCAACTATCAACATTACTATAATTCTCTTTTATGAAATATAGCTTTTGACTGGGATTTTAGAGTCTTGGGTGAATTTGTGTGCATGCATTTATATGAACATGGGCACTTGCATCCACATTTTGATCCCATTCTGTGCATATTTCGGAATGTATTTGTAGCAAACTTATTTTAAAGAGACCAAAGTTTTTGTTGTATATAAGGAACACTCATATTTGAGCTCAGTTATGCCACATAGCCCTGGAAGAGCCAGCTTACAGGATAAACAAGGACACATTGCTAATATAATGATAATAACAGTTTATTGCCATAGGCATTGAAAAATACTTTTCTAAACAGTCAAGGGCAGAAAACATACCAGCTTTAGAATTAGAAAGTAAAACTTGTAAATGCTAATACTAATAATGATTTTAGTATATAAGACAAACTATATTTTTGAGGACACTTATAGTTAAAAATAATCCAGGCACACCTCAGTCTTTTAGCTAAGATCAAGTGTAAAAATAACCAATCTAAATCTTTAACCCAAGAGAAAGAGAAAAAACACTGAGCTAAATTCTCTAGCTAGGAATAAGCATGTCATTGCAACAGTAGTAATCAGTACACACGTGGGAAGAGCCAAATATAGACTCCTTGCTGTAACAAAGGGTAGACGGCTTCTTCTGGAAGTACAGATGATAATAATTTTATTTTTACAGTTCTCTTTGATAACAAACACTTGTTTCAAAAATCAAGTTCTCTGAAAACTTCTGCAATTTCTGTAATGTTCCTTGACCAAAGTCCCCTCTCCAGTCTGTTCTCTTGGCCCCTTCCCTCCCCTACCAATACCTTCTTCCATATTCTGCCTACTTTCATAAGTTGATAGCAAGAGTGTCTGTGGGATATTATTTGACTTAGCAATGGCAAGGGATCAGTGGCCACAACATTGAGGCATTCTGCTGCCTGAACTGTTCTGATGAAAGTGTGTGAATATCTATGTAGCTGGGGAAATATCAATCTCTTTGTTTATTAGTAATGTGGGTTGTGGAATTCAAACAGGTCAATTATTCTGATAATAGGCAACTCAAGCACACACACACAGAGGGAAAGAAGGTATATTTTATAAACAGATGACCAAGAGGCAATTCCATTCCTAGACTACAAAAAACAAAACAAACCAAAAAACAAACAAACAAACAAAAAACTACAGCCATACATAGATGTGTGGTTATAGCACAATCCAGGTTAATATTAAGGTAGTTTGGGAGAACAACCCAGCCACCCCTGCCTTTTCTTGTTTCCTTTTAGGAATGAGGTTTCCTTGTTCTCCATAGACCTCTGAGGGAGAACACTGCCCTCCTGAGACTTCTTCCCACCTCACCACATGATACTTCAACACTCTTTTAAACCTGACCCTAGGTATGTGAAAAAGGAAAAGGAGCTGGGCGGTGGTGGTGCATGCCTTTAATCCCAGCACTTGGGAGGCAGAGGCAGGTGGATCTCTGTGAATTCGAGGCCAGCCTGGGCTACCAAGTGAGTTCCAGGAAAGGCGCAAAGCTGCACAGAGAAACCCTGTCTCAAAAAACCAAAAAAAAAAAAAAAAAGGAAAATGCTCAAGATTGCCTATGCATACTCATTTCTAGATGAGTAAACAAATGGCCAGCCCAGTCTACACTGTACTCTGAATAGCCACGTGAGCTATGACGTTCTTTTATGTAGCTGAGAGCATCAGTATAAGTAGTTAATCCAAACACAGAAAACAAAACAAAACAAAGCATTCCAAACCCAACAAAACAGTGCATGTGCCAGGAGCAGCAGCAGGCATGGCATTTAAGCCATCTAAATCCAGGTAATCCTGCTGGTCACTACCAAATTTATTTCGTCCTCCTAGTAAAAATACCTCTTCCTGTTTCCTGCTGCCCAGCTGCCCAAGTTCTTTCTGTTAGATCCCCTTAGTCACGACCTTTTCCATTTGGAAACTAAAGGTGTTGTGCACAAAGGGACCTGTACCAGTGCCATTTAGGTTATTACATTATTTTATTGGAATAATACAGATTATTACAGATTTTGAAGTTTATTCTTGCACCTTAAGTAATAACTGTAGCTGACATCTACTGGACACTTAAAATGTGCCTAACACAAGTGCTTCACGTGCATTCATTTATTTCAGTCTCCTTAACAAGCATTTGATTTGCCCAAGGTAATAGTTTGTTAGTAATAGATCTAAATTATAATCCCAGGCTGTATAGCCCCAGAGCCACATAAGAACACACTTAACTACTTCCCAGGACTCAGAAACTTTCTCTCAGCCATCCAGTAAGGAAATAAATGGTTAAGTGACTGCCATGAGAGGACTCTGGAGTTGTCCTGAGCTTGCTCTTTGCTTGCCAAGTATATAAAAAGGGCATACATATGAGTCTCATCAACACCATCAGGGTCCAGGAAACTCATAACTGTGGAGAGTGGGCCAGGTAATTAAAAATTAGAAAACAAGTCTGGTGAAGACCAGGGAAATGGTTGCTTAGTGGGAATGGCCATGGTGGGTATCCCATGAAAGTTTGTGAATGAATGAATGAGTGATTGAATGAATGAATTCCCATGAAAGTTTGTGAATGAATGAATGAGTGATTGAATGAATGAATTCCCAGCTGCGTAAAACCTCTTAAAGATTACAACCAAGTGAGAAAAATAAAAATGCCTAGCTTGGTTTCCCCCTCTTCTCATGGAACCATCATGCAATAATAGAGAAAGAAGAACATGGAATGTTCTTTCACTTTCTGCAGTGGACTGAGCTGTGTCCCCCATCCTCTGAGTTCCTTATGCTGAACCTCTAACAATGGATGTGGTGACATTTGGAAACAGTGCATAATTAAACTTTTGAGGTCATGGAGGGAGTGGCACTCTAATATGTCAAGATCAATGTTATTAGAAGACACACCAGAGAGTTTGCTATCTTTCTTTTCTTCCACCATCTGAGGACACAGGTGATCATCTGTAAGCCAGGAGGAAAGACCTAGTCAGAAATTTGTCAGTCAGCGATTTGATTCTGGATTTTTCCAGCCTTTAGAAATGTGAGAAATAATTGCTGTTGTTTGTATATCTTCAATCTTTGTATTTTGCTATGGCATCCCAAGCTGACAAAAATATTCACATTATCTATTTTTACATACATATATATGTATATGTATGCATATAGTGTGTGTGTGTGCGCGCATGCATGCATGTGTGCATGTGCGTGTACGTGTGTGTGTGTGTGTGTGTGTGTGTGTGTGCATACATGTGCATTTATGTACATGCATGCCATAGTGCCTGGGTGGTAGTCAGAAGACAATTTGCTGGAGTTGGTTTTCTCCTTCTACCATGTGGATCCTAAGGGTGGAACTCAGGTCATCAGATTTGGCAGCAAGCATCTTTATCTGCTGAACCATCTCACTAGCTCCTATACTATTTTATCATCACAATTATATTAAGAAGTAAATAGACCCTTCTCTCTAATTATCTCCATCTATTCCTCACCTCCACTCTCCCAAACCAAGGTTTCTCTGACTTCAGGGAACAGCTCTGGAGGAGACAGGGGAATGAAGATAGAAATGGTTGTGATAGCCCAGAGAACTAGTCCACATTGCCTGTTGGTTATCACCACCAGGACCAACAATTCTTGAGGATAACTCCCTGAAGCACAGGTGGAGAAAATTCTATCAAGGGGGCTGTAGCACAGGGATGGGAAGAACAGGGAAGGACATTTAGGAGAATGGATGCCACATGCAACTCTGGGGTCCACATCTAGATGTTTATGCATGTTAATGGGATAGCTTTAGTTATCATAATAGAGAGCTTCAACTTGATCATCTGTACTATGGAAAGATGAAGAAACTATTAAAGACACTCTGCTCAAAGCTATATGCTTATGATGTGGTAGCATCAAGTCACTCAGTGTTCATTGGTCACCAGCACTCCAAGAGATGTACACAGCCCTTTGTTCCTGGGTTCAGATGAGGAGTCACCTTGGATTCCATCTCTTTGCTATATATAATCCATGCAATAATCCTAATAATAATCTCAGTGACTAATTCTACTTCTTAGGTTACTTGTTTGAGATTAGGTCCTTACTACGTATCTCTGGCTAACCTGGAACTTACTATGTTGACTGTGTTGGCCTCACACAGATCCACCTACCTTTGCCTACTGAATGCTGAGATTAAAGGCATACATTTCTGTGCCCAGAAGATCCAAAGAGAGGGTAGATGAGGAATGAAAGCCAGCAAGGCTGTTTTCTTTCTTATTTTGTTTTTTTTTTCCTTTGCTTCTAGCTTCTTGGGCCAAATGGAAGATGAAGTGCCTGCTGTTTTATTTAATAAGACTCACTATCTAATTCAAGCCTCAATCATCAGAGCAGTCATATTCAGGCGCATAAAAGAAATGTTTCCTCATGTCTGTGTTTCATTTCAGCATGCATATTTAAAGTCACTTAGGCCTTTTCCTAGAGCACTACAGAAGATAAAGATACCGAGTGGCTGTTCCTCTCATCTGGTCCATGCGTTTCTGTCTTTTTTTTTTTTTTTTTTTTTTTGGTAAGAAGTTAAATTTACCTTGATGTTCTTAATATATATAACCTTTACTTTTCCATAATTCTGTACTGTGAAATGTGTGTCACAGCTACAATGGAGTTGTTGAGGCTTCTTCTTCTGTTTATGACTCTGGGATGCATCAAACATTTCATCTGAAAAGTTTTTGGGCTCTCCTTGGCCTACATGTTCTTGACCATGGATTTTTTTTTTCCCATTACAAAGCATTTATGATGTGATTTCAGCTGAAATGCCAGGAACTTACAAGGAATACGAAGCAAAGCCCAGATCATCAAAGAACCTTCTCTTCTTTGTCTCTTTTCTTTCTTGGTTACTAATAGAAACTTTTTAGCAATCCAAGAGAAACATTTAAAAATATTTCTTCCTTTTTATCAGGTAGGTCATAAGAAAATTAATTCTTCTTTTATATAAAATAAAAATTTATTAAGCCATATTCTAGTACTCATTGGTTACAATATACTTTAGGAAATAAATTTAAATTCATTTAGAGCTTTGTGCCCAACAATTTTACACACAACATTGCTTTATAGATTTGGACTATGAGCCTCAGTTTGGGTTGGAGGAGGGACAAAATTTGGTGAGAAATTGACTTTATTGAAATGAACCTCGCAATTCTCCCAGAGGCTGGGGAAGGCCTCTCTTTATGGGATCAGAGATCATAACAAAGTCACGACAGCTCACTCAGGTCAGCCAGCTATATTGTCAGCCAGGAATGGAGAGGCAGCATCCAACTTTCTGTCCCAACCACCAGTCCACGCTCTCTCCTGGATTACTGTTGCTCCTGACAGGGGGAACTCTTTCCAAGGCCACTGGGAACCTCAGCAGACCCACAGGCTGGGCAGCTGAGGCCACCAGTTGCCATTCCATCTGTAATCTTTGTAGAATCTTAATGAGAAGTGAAGCCACACACAGGAAAAAAATATAACCGAGGGGTTTCAACACTGGCACCCGTCACGTCAGCTGATATCACCCTGCTTCACATTTCGCTTCCCCCATGAAGCGTGGAGGGTTAGCCACGGTCAGTTGCAGGCAATTGCCAGATGATCCTCAAGAAGAGGAGGCCACGAACAAAGAAGCCAAATCAGGAAAACTGAGAAAAAAAAAACAAAAAAACCAAGAAAACCTCTGACCGCACTAAGCCACTAAATAAAGTATTTTTACTTGCTTCGATGTAGCTAATTCTAAGATATATATTTCTGATTCTCTTCATTCCATTTTAAAGAGAAAGACCACACCAGGGTAAGCAATGCAGGGTGGCCAGACATATAATCTAATGAGAGTG